>NC_073272.2:145805000-146110000 GCF_029289425.2 Pan paniscus
ATCTGGAGAGTTCAACATCCCGCTTCTAGCATTGTACAGATGTCCCAGAAAGAAAATCAGAAAAGAAACTTTGGATTTGATCTGCACTATAAAATAAATGAATTGAATGGATATTTACACAAAAATTCATCCAATGGCTGCAGAATAAACATTATGTTCGTTAGCACATGAATGATTCTCAAACATATTCCATATGGTAGGTCACAAAACAAGTCTTAAAACATTCAAACATCAAATTAATATCAAGCATCTTCTCTGACCACAATGGAATAAAACAAGAAATCAATAATGAGTGGAATTTTGGAAACTATACAAACACATGGAAATTAAACAATATGCTCCTGAATGACCAGTGGGTCAATAAAGAAATTAAGAAAATTGAAAAATTTCTTGAAACAAATAATAATGAAAACACAACAGACCAAAACCTATGGAATACAGTAAAAGCAACACGGACTGGAATTTATAGCTGTAAGTTCCTACATAAAAAAAAGAAGAAAAATTGTGATGTGGTTTGGCTATGTCCCCACCCAAATCTCAATTTGAATTGTATCTCCCAGAATACCCACGTGTTGTAGGAGGGACCCAGGGAGAGATAATTGAATCGTGGGGTCTAGTCTTTCCTGTGCTATTCTCGTGATAGTGAATAAGTCTCACAAGATCTAATGAGTTTATCAGGGGTTTCTGCTTTTGCTTCTTTCTCATTTTTCTCTTGAGGCCACCATGTAAGAAGTGCCTTTCACCTCCCACCGTGATTCTGAGGCCTCCCCAGCCATGTGGAACTGTAAGTCCAATTAAACTTCTTTTCCTTCCCAGTCTCGGGTATGTCTTTATCAGCAACATGAAAATAGACTAATAGAGTAAATTGGTACCAGTAGAATGGGGTGTTGCTGAAAAGATACCTGAAAATGTGAAACCAACTTTGGAACTGGGTAACAGGAGAGGCTGGAACACTTTGGAGCACTCAGAAGAAGACAGGAAAATGTGGGAAAGTTTGAAACCTCCTAGAGACTTGTTGAATGGCTATGACAAAAATGCTGATAGTGATCAACAGTAAAGTTACAGGCTGAGGTGGTCTCAGATGGAGATGAGGAACTTGTTGGGCACTGGAGCAAAGGTGACTCTTGTTATGTTTTAGCAAACAGACTGGGGGCATTTTGCCCCTGCCCTGGAGATTTGTGGAACTTTGAACTTGAGAGAGATAGTTTAGGGTATCTGGTGCAATAAATTTCTAAGCAGCAAAGCATTCAAAATCTGAATTGGGTACTGTTAAAAGGATTCCATTTTAAAAAGGAAACAGAGCATAAAGTTCAGAAAATTTGCAGCCTGATAATGCAATAGAAAAGAAAAACCCTGACCAGACGCAGTGGCTCACGTCTGTAATCCCAGCACTTTGGGGGGCCGAGGCGGGCAGATCACGAGGTCAGAAGATCAAGACCGTCCTGGCCAACATGGTGAAACCCCATCTCTACTAAAAATACAAAAAAAATTAGTCAGGTGTGGTGGTGTGTGCCTGTAGTCCCAGCTACTCGGGAGGCTGAGGCAGGAGAATTGATTGAACCCGGGAGGCAGAGACTGCAGTGAGCCAAGATCGTGCCGCTGCACCCCAGCCTGGTGACAGAGCGAGACTCCGTCTAAGAAAAAAAAAAAAAGAAAGAAAGAAAGAAAGAAAAGGAAAACCCATTGTTTGAGGAGAAATTCAAGCTGACTGCAGAAATTCACATAAGTAGCAAAGAGCCTAATGTTAATCCTCAAGACCGTGGGAAAAATGTCTCCAGGCCATGCCAGAGACTTTCACAGCAGCTCCTCCCATCACAGGTCCAGAGGCCCAGGAAGAAAAAGTGGTTTCATGGGCCAGGCCCAGGGTCCCCATGCTGTGTGCAGGCTAGGGACTTGGTACCCTGGGTTCCAGCCACTAAAGCTGTGGCTGAAGGGGACCAATGTGGAGCTCGAGCTGTGGCTTCAGAAAGTGGAAGTTCCAAGCCTTGGCAGATTCCGTGTGGTGTTGAGCCTTCAGGTGCACAGAAGTCAATAATTGAGGTTTGGAAACCTCTGCCTTGATTTCAGAAGATGTATGGAAATGCCTGGATGCCCAAGCAAAAGTTTGCTGCAAGGGCAGAGTGGCTCATGGAGAACGTCTTCTAGGCCAGCGCAGAAGGAAAATGTACATGAGGTTGGAGCCCCCACACACAGTCCCTACTGGGGCACTGTCTAGTGGAGCTGTGAGAAGAGGTCCACCGTCCTCCAGAACTCAGAATGGTAGATCCACTGGCAGCTTGCACCATGTGCCTGGAAAAGCCACAGACACTCAATGACAGCCCATAAAAGCAGCCAGGAAGGAGGCGGGACCCTGCAAAGCCAGAGGCGTGGAGCTGCACAAGACCATGTGAACCCACCTTTTGCATCAGCATGACATGGATACGAGACCCGTAGTCAAAGGAGATCATTTTTGAGCTTCAAAATTTGACTGCCCCACTGAATTTTGGACTTGCGTGGGCCCCGTAACCCTTTTGTTTTGGCCAGTTTCTCCCATTTGGAATGGTTGTATTTACCCAATACCTGTACCCTCATTGTATCTAGGAAGAAACTAGTTTGCTTTTGATTTTACAGGCTCATAGGTGGAAGGGACTTGCTTGTCTCAGATGAGACTTTGGACTGTGGATTTTTGGGTTAATGCTGAAATGAGTTAAGACTTTGGGGGACTGTTGGGAAAGCATGATAGGTTTTGAAATGTGAGGACATTAGATTTGGAGAGGCCAGGGGTGGAATGATATGGTTTGGCTGTGTCCCCACCCAAATCTCAACTTGAATTGTATCTCTCAGAATTCTCAGGTGTTGTGGGAGGGACCCAGGGGGAGGTAATTGAATCATGGGGGCCAGTCTTTCCTGTGCTATTCCCATGATAGTGAATAAGTCTCATGAGTTCTGATGGGTTTATCAGGTGTTTCCATTTTTACTTCCTCCACATTTTTCTCTTCCTGCTGCCATGTAAGAAGTGCCTTTTGCTTCCTGCCATGATTCTGAGGCCTCCCCAGCCACATGGAACTCTCAGTCCAATTAAACCTCTTTTTCTTCCCAGTCTCGGGTTTGTCTTTATCAGCAGCATGAAAATGGGCTAATACAAACTGCAAATAAGTAAATTAACAATGTGTCTTAAAGATGTAGAAAAACAAGAACAAATAAAACTCCAAATCAGGAGAAGAAAATAAATATTAAATATCAGAGCATAAATAAATTTGAAATGAAGAAAATATAAAATATCAAGGAAACATAAAGTTGGTATTTTGAAATTTTAAACAAAATTGACAAAACTTTAGCCAGACTAAGAAAAAAAGTAAGAGAACCCAAATAAATAAAATCAGAGATGAAAAATGATACATTACGACTGATACCACAACAATTCAAAGATCACTAGTGGCTACCGTGAGCAACTATATGCCAATAAAATGAAAAACCTAGAATAAATTGACACATTCATAGACAAAATCTACCAAGATTGAAACAGGAAGAAATAAAAAACCTGAAGAGACCAATAACAAGTAACAAGTTCAAAGCCATAATCTAAAAATCTGCCAGCAAAGAAAACCGTGGGACCCAAAGGCTTCACTGCACAATTCTACCAAACACTTAAGGAACTAATACCAATGTTACTCAAAATGTTGTAAAAAATAGTGGATGTGGCTGGGCGCAGTGGGTCACACCTGTAATCCCAGCACTTTAGGAGGCCAAGGCGGGCAGATCACCTGAGGTCAGGAGTTCAAGAACAGCCTGACCAACATGGAGAAACCCCATCTCTACTAAAAATACAAAATTAGCTGGGCATGGTGGTGCATGCCTGTAATCCCAGCTACTTGGCAGGCTGAGGCAGGAGAATCACTTGAACCCAGGAGGCAGAGGTTGCAGTGAGCCGAGATCGTGCCGTTGCACTTCAGCCTGGGCAATAAGAGCAAAACTCTGTCTCAAAAAAAAAATAATAATGGAGGAGGGAATAGTTCTAAAATCATTCTACAAGGCCAGTATTACCCTGACTTTGAAAAAATACAAATAAAAATAAAACTACAGGCCAATATCTCTGATGAGTATTGAGGCAGAAATCCTCAATAGCACAGTAGAAAACTGAATTTAATAATACATTAAAAAGATCATACACCATGATACTAAGTGGCATTTACCCCTGGGATGCAAGGTTGGTTCAACATATGCAAATCAATCATTATGACACCTTATATCAACAGAAGGAAGGACAAAACCATATGATCATTTCAACTGATGCTGAAAAAGCATTTGATAAAGTTCAGCATATTTTCAAAATAAAAACCCTCAAAAAACTGGGTATAGAAACAGTATTCCTCAACATAATAAAAGCCTTATATGACAGATACACAACTAGTATCGTACTGAATGGGGGAAAACTGAAAGCTTTTCCTCTAAGATCTGTAACACAACAAGGATGCCTACTTTCACCCCTGTTATTTCATATAGCACTGAAAGTCTTAGCTAGAGCAATTAGACAAGAGAAAAAAATAAAAGATATCCAAATTGGAAAGAAAGAAGTCAAATTATTTTTGTTTGCAGATGATATGATCTTATATTTGGAAAAACCTAAAGACTCCACCAAAGTGCTATTAGAACTGATTTAAAAATTCAGTGAAATAGAGGGATATAAAATCAACATAACCCAAATCAGTAGCCTTCCTATATGCGAAATGGTGAAAAAACCCTCAAGAAGAAATAAAAACAGCAATCTTATTTACCATAGCCACAAATAAAATTAAGTACCTAGGAATTAACTTATCCAAAGAAGTGATAGATCCCTACAGTGAAAGCTATAAGACACTGATGAAAGAAATGGAAAAGGACACCAAAAAAATGGAAAAATATTTCATGTTCATAGATTTAAAAAATCAGTATTTTTAAATTGTCCATACTATCAAAGGCAGTCTACAGATTCAATGCAATCTCTATTAAAATACCAATTACGTTCTTCACAGAAATAGAAAAAACAATTCTAAAATTTATATGGAATCACAAAAGACTTAGAGTACCCAAAGCTATCCCAAGCAAAATGAACAAAACTAGAAGAATTACATTACCTGATTTCAAAGTATACTACAGAGCAATATTTACCAAAACAACATGGTACTGGCATAAAAACAGTCAAATAGACTAATAGAACAGAATTGAGAACCCAGTAATAAATCTATACACCTACAGTGAATTCATTTACAACAAAGGTGCCAAGAACATACATTGGGGAAAAACAGTCTCTTCGGTATATGGTGCTGGAGAAACTCGATATCCATGTGCAGAAGAATAAAACTAGACCCCTATCTCTCATCATACACAAAAATCAAGTCAAAATGGATTAAAGACTTGAAGACCTCAAATTATGAAACTACTGAAAGAAAACATTGGGGAAACTGTCCAGGACATGTGGGCAAATATGTCTTGAGTAAAACACCACAAACACAGGAAATGAAAGCAAAAATGGACAAATGGAATCACGTCAAGTTAAAAAGCTTCTGAACAGCAAAGGAAACAATCAACAAAGAGAAGAGAAAACCCCCATAATGGGAGAAAATAGTTGCAAAATACCTATCTGACAAGGAATTAATAACAAGAATATATAAGAAGCTCAAAAAACTGTGTAGAAAAAAATCTAATGATCCCATCAAAAAATGGGCAAAAGATTTGAATAGACATTTCTCACAAGAAGGCATACAGATGACAAACAGGAATATGAAAATGTAATCAACATCACTGATAATCAGAGAAATGAAAATAAAACTGCAATGAATATCATGTCACTCAAATTAAAATGGCTTATATTCAAAAGACAGGCAATAACAGATGCTGGCGAGGATGTGGAGAAAAGGAAACCGTCTTACACTGTCAGTGGGAATGTAAATTAGTACAACTACTATTGAGAAAAGTTTGGAAGTTCCTCAAAATACAAAGAATAGAGCTACCGTAGGATCCAGTAATCCCGCTGCTGGGTATATACTCAAAAGAAAGAAATCAGTACATCGAAGGGAGATCTATACTCCCATGTTTATTGCAGCACTATTCATAATAACTAAGATTTGGAATTAACCTAAGTGCTTCCCTCAACAGAAGAATGGATAAAGAAAATGTGATACATAGACACAATGGAGTACTATCCAGCCACAAAAAAGAATGAGATCCTGTCATTTGCAACAACATGGATAGAACTGGAGGTCATTTTGCTAAGTGAAATAAGCCAGGCACAGAAACAAACATCACATGTTCTCACTTATTTGTGGATCTAAAAATCAAAACAATTGAATTCACGGAGATAGAAAATAGAAGGATGGTTATAAGTCTGGGAAGGGTTTTGGGGGGTTGGGGGGAGGTGGGGGGGCTTAGTTTGTACAAAAAATGGAATGAATGAGACTTAGTATTTCATTACACAATAGGGGGACTAAAGTCAATCATAATTGTACCTTTAAAAATAACTAAAAGAGTATAATTGGATTGTTGTAACACAGAGGATAAATGCTTGAGGGGATAGATACCCAATTTTCCACGAAGCAATTGTTATGCACTTTAGCAGTACCAAAATTTCTTATGTATCCCGTAAACATATACAACTACTCTGTACCCACAAATATTAAAAATAAAAAAAAATTTAAATGTGAGTTTTTGAACCCATATCATGAAAATAGAACTTACATATAGTAATTGAATGCGTAAGTAAGGCAGAGTTTTTATGTCAGGAAATAATTTTGAATTAGCTTCCCTTTTGTTCATGTTCTCCATCTACATTGGTTGCATCTATGTATCATGGCTGTTGTATTTATGACTGACAATTATCTCAATTACTCAAAGATTTCATGTCTGTGCTTTCATAATCCAGGTGTTTTGTCATTAATTACATAGACCGTAAGATATGTCTCTCTCTTCCAAAATATTCTGCAAAATATCTTCTACCTATTACTATCACCTTAAAAAGGATTTCACACTGGCCTCTCTCTCCTCCCTTCTCTCTCAGCTCTATTGTGCTCTTTTTTTCCCACAGTTGGAGGAATTTTACTATCCATGGCTACGTATTATGCTAAGAGAGGTGGGATGCATTGGCCAAAGCTTCCTAAGGAGAGTCAGAATATTGCTTCTGTTCAAACTCCATGTCTGTGGTTTCCACAGCTTCCCCCAATTCCTTCCCCATTGCCATTAGTTTGTCACTCTGCCCTAAGGGGATGTATAATAGGTTAAAATCTTTTCTGGATGGCCTCTGGTGAAAGCCTATTCAACAGCAGAGAGCTACAGGGGAGCTTGTGTGTTTTGGTTCTCAGGATCTTAAGCTTCACCTTTCTTGCTCTTCCTGCTGATGCTTCCATTCCAGCTGTTTTCTCCACTCCTCTTAAATGTCTCCCTCTACTAAGCTAGCCACTGAAGAATCACAGCTGTGCTCTCTTTTTGTAATCCCCCAAACTCTCAAACCAATATTCACTTCAATGATCTTCTATCATTCTGTACAAACATACTTGAGAAGCTATTCCTAGGCAAAATGAATGAAATTGTTCTTTGTTGCTATGACAAGTCCACAGGCAGCCAAAATTCTCCTATCCCATTGAGAAACAGAGGCAGGAAGTTACTAACATTTACGTAAGTACTGAAAACTAACTGATTTCATATTAGATGCCCTTGAGATACCCAGGCCTCCAGCCAACTAAATTCCCATTTTCCCGCCTCAACATTAGTACATTAGACTTTTTGCCAAAGCTACTTGCTCAGCTGTAAGACCTCATGCTGTGACCAAGATAAGTGACTGTATAAATTAGAAGTGGAACCTCTAGCAGGAAGAATGAGAGCTAAAGAATCCCATAATCTAAAGGAATGTTTCACACCCATCTTTCCAAAGTGTATATATGCTAATGAATAAGGATACTCCTTACCAGTAGAAATCCCTACTTCTGTATTACCATATTATACTTATTTCATGTCCTCATAAATGTTATTTCCTTCTCAAATATTTTTCAGAAGAAAATATGGAGTCAGTAAATATCACAACATGCCTAAATATTCATATTACAGAATTTTCTCCTATAAAACTATCAAATCTTGGACTGAACTAATCCTCCAATATGTTTAGGCCCTTTCATTGCAATTCCATCTAGAGAGCTCACTGTGACTTTGTTCTCATTTCCCATCCCCTGACTATCCTACACTGCTCTCATGACAGTGTGTGTGTGTGTGTGTGTGTATATATTCAGAAACGCTACTTGTTAACATTTCACAGCCAGAAAATGCACGCAAGTATTGATTTTGTGTTTTTAATGAAGTTTTATTAAAATTCCTTTTTTCCAAAGCCACCAATTCAAGAAGGAAAATATTCAGGCTGTCAAATTGTTCTTTTGTCTGAGTTAGTCAAGACTGTGCACATTATATTTCATATACCCAAAAGGGTTTAGAAATAAAACAACAGTCCAAAATATTTATAGAACTAATAATTCAGCAATGGTTAATGTGTTAAAATTATTTTCACTAATGAGAGAATGTTTAGTTCCGTAAAGGCCACGCAAAGAGTTGGACTATCTTCCAGAGCTCTGGTAAAAGGAGCATAACATTTTCTAAAAAGTGTTGTCATAGAAATAATATTTACTCCTCAAATATGTATGGAATTCCATAGTCTCCAAATATTTTCAAACTCATTATTTCATTTTGTAGTCTTGAAAAAACAAAAAAAAAAAGCAAATTTTACTTGTATCAATGCGACAGAGAAATTCTGAGAGCTAATCACACATACATATACCGTAGAGCCAGTCTCTACCAACTGCAAATTCTGTTTATCTCCTTGAGGTCAGGAGCATGCATTCCCAGTGACCGTCACAGGGTATAGCAAATAATTGATATTTAGTAAATATGTGCTGAGTAAATGAATTAAGGACCTGTCTTGAGACAGAAGCCCTATGATATATTGTCTTCCCTGTCCAGCATGTCTACGGGGATTTGTAGGTGAGTATAGCTCATTGACGAGGCCATGTTGTTAGTGTCCAGAAAGATTGCAAAAAAGTGGCGACTATAAAAAAATAAATAAATAAATGTCAGCAACTGCTTTCTGTCTGTGTTGCTTTGTTTTTTTACCCAAGCCACTTGTGGTCACTCACTGTCTCCAAGCATCCTACAAGCACCCAGGCTGGACTTATTCTGGGGCAGTGTCTCATCGCTCTATAAAAAGTTTGTGTGATAATCTTAAAATCTTATTGCCAAGAGAATAATTCTGGCATGGTCTTGATCTTACTTTTGGCTTCCCAAACTATTCTTGGTCATTGTGATCCGGACTGATCTGCAATGGGATAGCCATTGCTTACGTCATTCCCTTTATTAGTGAAGATAATGTTCCCGGCCTTCACCTATTATTCCAAGGACTGATTCAGCAATTTTCTGCTTTCTAATCTGAATGCTCTGGATTGGAGTTCATGTAGTAAGTGATTTCTCTCTTCGTGATTAAAAATTTAAAGCATAATTTTGAAAGAGAAGGCTTTTCCACTTGGAGAACAAACTTAAAATAGATTCATCTGTGCAGTATCTGGAAGCTTCCTGGGAAACAGTATTATGCATTTTCCAGGTGTGACAGCCATGGAGGTGCACTGCTCAGATCACCCTTAAAGAGAACGTGCTGCAGGGAACACAGTAGACTGGCAGCTTCCAGCTGCTGCATCTTGGGATTCACTGTGGCGCTTGCTTCAAGGCCGCATTTCCCCTGGAGGCAGCTCCCAGTTAAGTGTTGATCCAGCAAGGGTAGCAGAACCAGTCCGTCTCTGCTTGATGCAGGACTCCTCTCACAAGCTACTTTTGTGTGGGGCCCCCTCATTGGTCAGCCTGAGAGTTTCTCAGTGGTATGCTGCCGTCAGAAAACTGTATCATAATCAAAAGTCCTTCCCTGCCTACTCTTGTTCCTTCCCCCTTTATCAATATATCTCTTGCATGTCTTATCCCATCTCAACATCTGCTTCTTGGAAGTTCCAAATTGACATCGAGCATGGCAGAAGAAATCTAAGAAAAAGAAGATGGTAAGATGGGTTTCAGGACTGGCTCACTCACTGCCTGGCTGGAAAGAATGACCCCTTTCTAAGTAAAATGAGAAGTAATAATAATCCCTGGCACACCATTACAGCACAGTTGCTGAAGATTTTTCCAGTGATGAACTGAAAGAATGTTTTGGTAAAGAAGAATGTACTTGCTGGAGTGAATATTCAGGCGTTTGAAAAGTTTGATGGGTAGGGAAAAAATGTCTATAGGAACAGTACTGTTGGCTGGTTATAATTAACTTGTAATGCTACCCTGTAGAAGGATTTTGAAAAAATTGATAGTGGTTACGAAATAGTTAAGGGCTAAGTGTGTGAGTTAGCGAACGTTTCTGATAGCTTACAAAGAAGCCCTTTCCAACAGTGGAAGGGTAAACACAGCTGAAGATACTCAGGATTTAAAGGTTGAGAGCTCCAAAGGTGTTTTAATAATGTTTGTCGATGGCTAGTCTGTTATGCTAACTTCAGTGTCCTGGGGAGAGCAACTTAAGAAGCTGAAATATGAGATGGGGTTAACTGGGTGTATGGCCCTGAGATTTTTGCCTCTGGAGACGTCCTGGAATATTAAGAGCATGCAGAAGTTGCTCAGCACTCCCTCATATGACCTGGCGTCCCCCTTAGATGTGGGAAGACAAGAGGCCTCTTTCAGAAAAGGTAACAGGTAATCCCCTCAGGAGTAGTGACCACCTGCCTTCTTGGTTGTCAGACCAACAACTAGGATTAAGTTCCCACAAAACCCAGGTAGGGGAGTTTTGAGCCTGATAATGGAGAAAAGGGTTTACACCCTAAAGGAGCTCCAAGAAGTAGCTAGCTGTCTTAGTCAGTTCAGGCTGCTGTAACTAATTGCCATTGTCTGGGTGGTTTAAACAACAGATATTTATTTCTCATAGTTCTGGAGGCTGGGAAGTTGAAGATCAAAGCACCATCAGATCTGGTGTCTGCTAAGGGCCTTCTTCTTTGTTTGCATATGGCTGTCTTTTTGCTGTGTCCTCATATTGGAGAAGGCAGAGAGTGAGAGGCAAGCTCTTGTGTTTCTTCTTATGAGGATGCTAATCCTATTCAGGAGGGTTCTACCCTCATGACATAATTATCTCCCAAAGCCCTACCTTTTAATATCATCATATCGAGTTGTTGGAATTTCACCTTGTGAATTTAGTGGGTAACACAAACATTCATTCCATAACACTAGCATGTACTGACCAGGAGCCAATAAATTACCCTTGGGACTCAATTTTGAAAGTGCTTGATCAAGGGATACAGATAAGTAAGAACTCATTATCTTGGAGGCATTTTTTTCAGAATATGGAATTTAATACTCTTGCAAGGACCTCAGTGGATGGAGCAAAGTTGCTGTTAGAATGGCTCATTAGAGACCAGGAGTAAAAAAAAATGGCACATGCAGAATGAAGTGGAAATTTCTGAGTTTCTCCAGCAGATGAGAGATTAAGGAATTAAAAACGCTTGGGGAAGTGAGCTAGAATAGATTAATGTATGATACCAGAAGGCCTTCCTGAGTATTATGTTTCACAAGATGGCCCAGATGACACATAGAAATAGAAATGTGTTTGTGAGAGGCCACCAGCGTCGCCTAGTTAAGTGTTGACCCTTTTCTGTAGGCCATGGTTGATTGTTATAGAGGCGGGTCAGCGACGTATGCTTCTTTTAGAAATATATATATTCAGGAGGATGATGAGGTCCCCAAGTAACAAAGGCCAGAAGCCAGAATGATACAAACACCACAATGACCAGCTAGTTTGGAGTAGCACTTAAAAGGGCTTGACATGCAGGGAGATACAGATATTGTTACTTGAGCCTGATATAACTAGGGGAAAAATAGAAGGCAGACAACGAGGGTGCTGCTTAACATCTACAACCAGAAAGAAAAGCAAGAATGCCAGAGCAGGATGCTGATGACCATTTATGTGAATTACTTTACACTGATAAAAGGGAAATACTCAGACACTTTGTGAACTATTGATCAAAGAATCTAAGTAGACACTGATATCTGGAGACACAAAGAGTCACCATAGTTCCCCTACTAGAGTGAGAGCTTATAATGCAGGTGATGAATGAAGAACTGACTAATATCTGAATTACAGTGGGTCCACTGGGTCTTCAGAGCCAGTCAGTGTTTACTTCTCCAGTTCTCAAGTGTATAATTTTGGTGTGCACTCCTGGAAGTTAGAGTAACACCCACATGGCGTGCTTGATTTGTTAAGAGGTATCAGAGAGCGGAATACCAACTGAACGTCTCAAAACTTCACCATTTACCCTCAAGCCAAGATAATACATTAAAAACAGAAAGAAAAAAAAATAGTGCACCCTTGGGGAGATAAAAAGATGGTGAAAAATATTGTGGTCCCTATCATCTCTGCCTAATTTGGTATTCTGGGCCTTGAATGAACCAGATAGATACAGGAAAATGACTGTAGTCTACTGCAAGATAAATCAAATAATAGTCTTGATTATAGCTGTCATTCCAGGATTCAAATAAAAACAGGAAGAGAGGAGATCAGCAGATAGCTCAGCCCCTCACACCACCTGTCATAGTTGTTTCAGGTTTCCACATTTATTGCACACCTATGGCCATATGGGGTTTTTCTATGTTTAACTGATAAAGAAGGGAAAAAGCCCAAGCCGTTTTACAAATGTATCAGCTTAGTTTTTGGGTGCAAGCCCAAAGGTGATGGTGGTTGCATTACAGCCACATTCAGAGGTGGCCTTAAAATAAGGAGAAAGGGGGCTGGGCATGATAGCTCATGCCTGCAATCCCAGCAGTTTGCAGGGCTGAGATGGGAGGATCGCTTGAGCCTGGAGTTTGCAACCAGCCTGGGCAATATAGTGAGACATCATCCATATAAAAAGTTTAAAAATTAGCCAAGTGTTGTGGCTGTGCCTGTAGTTGCAGCTGCTCAGGAGTCTGAGGTGGGAAGATTACTTAAGCCCAGGAGGTGGAGATTGTAGTGAACCAAGATTGTGTCACTGTGCTCCAGCCTGGGTTACAGAGCAAGATCCTGTCTCAGAAAAAAAAAAAAAAAAAAAAGAGAGAGAGAGAAGGAGAGAGGTTATCTTCCCAATGTGTAGAGTTTGGATTAATGTATCTGGCAATCAACATTGTGTGGAAGAAGTGGCTTTAGCTGATAATATGAATAAATTTTGAGGCATTGGCCAAATGGCCTGGCTGTCTAGTTAAGGGTTTGGAAGTCAAAAGACTAGAAGATTGAAGAAAAGGAAACCTGTAATAGTATATGTCAATGGACACATAGGATGGACCAAAAAGTGTGAAGGTTTTTGCTTCATCAATACCTACCAGAGACCATCCACCATGAAAGAGGCATTGACCAACCAGACACCAATGACTCAACAACTTGATATTAGCCTGATTTTACTGATGGCCACTTGGGAACTGGTGCAAGGAGTGCAGGTGAGGACTGGTGGCCATCATGAAAGAGATTAAGGCTATAAATGGGCCCAACAAACATGGACTGTCACTTACAAAGTTCAATCTAGATACTTCTGCCCAGCGGTGCATTGAGGGTAATAATAGCAACAACAAAACTCAAACCAAGCTTAACTCCTGATGAGATTGACTCAACCTCCAACATTCATGACCTACCAAAGGAAGAAGTTTGCCAATTTGAAGCCATCATCCTATTTCTCTCAGTCTCTGCTATCCTTTATGAAATATCTAGCATTTAATAAAACCTATGAGATTCACAATAAAGCAAGAATAAACAATCTACTGTGAACAGATACATCAATCAACAAAATTAGAGTCAGATTTCACCCAGACATTAAAACTATCAGAAAATTTAAAATAACCACTCACTAATATTTTAATGGCTTTAAAAGTAAATCTGGACAATGTGCATGATCAGATGATGAATTTCAATGGAAGGATTAAAACCTTAAGAGTTAAGTGAAAACACTGGAAACAAAAACAGAAACATGGTAACAGAAATGAAGGTTGCCTTTGATGGGCTCATTATGAGACTCAAGAATCAATGAACTTAAAACTGGATTAATAAAAATTACCTAAATTTATCACAATGAGAAAAGAAAAAGTGTTTTTTTAAAAAAGAATATCTGAGTCTTCTAGGACAATATCCAACACTTTAATGCATGTGAAATTGGAATCTCAGAGATGTTCAAAAATAATGAAGAAAATTTTCAGAAAATAATGAGAGACATCGAAACACAGATCAAAGGAGCTGAAAGAACCCCAAGCAGGATAACAGGATAAACATACACACACAGACACACACACACACACACACACACACACTAGACACATTACATCTTACTCCAACAGTTGAAAACCAAAGATAAAGATAAAATGCTAGAAGTATATAAAGATAAAAAAGATATTGCATACAACAGGACAAAATATTATTAAAGTCAAAATTTTGTCAGACATGCAAATAGTAATAGTGGCAACTTTAAAGTGCTGAAAGAAAAAAAACTTTCAACATATATACAGAGAAAAGTATCTCTTAAAATGAAGAAGTAAGGTCCTTTTTAATCTAAGTACTGAGAAAGTTAATTACTTGCAATACAGGATATGTTAAAGGAAGTTATTTAGGCAGAAGGAGTATAATACCAAAAAGAAGCTTGAATCTATACAAAGTAATGAGGAAGTCTGTAAATGGTTGAATAAAAGGAAATATAATAGAGTGCTTCTTATTCTAAGTGTTTTAAAAGATAGCTGACTGTCTAAAGCACAAAAAATAATTGCCATATGTTCTGAATTTCTATCATATGCAAAAGTAAAATATATGAAATTATTGGACAAAAGATGAGGGGAAGAGTTGAGAGTATACTAAGATTCTTAAACTACACAAGAAGAGATAATATTATTTGAAGATTGGCTGTAGTTAAAGATATATAATTTAACCACTAAAGCCACCAATAAAAGTTAAAAAGCGGTATAAATAATAACCAAATACTATAAATAATTAAATATAAATATTAGTATAAATACTATGAAAATATAAGTAAATAACATAAATAATATTTTTAAAATATAAATAATAAGGCAATAGTGGAGCTAAAATGAAATCATACAAGGCTCTTAAATAATCTGGAACAAAGGAAAGAAAAGGGAAATATGTACTGTATTAGTCCGTTTTCACGTTGCTGATAAAGACATACCCAAGACTGGGCAATTTACAGAAGAAAGAGGTTTAATGGACCTACAGTTCCACGTGGCTAGGGAGGCCTCACAGTCTTGGCAGAAGGCGAAAGGCACTTCTTACATGGCGGTGTCAAGAGAGAGAATGAGAACCAAGTGAAAGGGTTTCCCTTTATAAAACCATTAGATATTGTGAGACTTATTCACTACCACGAGAACAGTATGGGAGAAACCGCCCCCGTGATTCAATTATCTCCCACCAGGTCCCTCCAACAACACATGGGAATTATGAGGGTACAATTCAAGATGAGATTTGGGTGCAAACACAGAGCCAAGCCATATCATGTAGGAAAGGATAGATGGAATAACAAGAAAGTAACTAATAAGATGGTAGACTTTAATACAAGCAAATCAACAATTACATTAAATGTAATGCATGCCAATTAATAGAGATTGCTAACTTGAATGGAACTGGAAAACATTATCCTAAGTGAAATAATTCAGGAACAGAAAACCAAATACTGCATGTTCTCATTTATAAGTGGGAGCTATGAGTATGCAAAGATATAGAGAGTGGTATATGGGACATTGGAGAATCAGAAGGGGAGAGGGTAGGAGGATGGGAAGAAATGAAAAATTACCTACTGGGTACAACATACACTATTGAGCTGAGGGGTATGCTAATACCCCAGACTTCACCACTAAACAATTTATCCATGTATCCAAAAAATATTTGTACCCCTAATGCTCTTGAAATTTTTTAAAATTATAAAATAAAATAAATTACCTCATAACAAATTTTTAAAATATAAGAGATTGCTAGACTGGATATTTTTTAAAAGGCCTACTTCTATGCTATTTTTAAGAAATTTAATTTGAATATAGAGACCTAGACAGCTATAAGTCAAAAAATTGAAAAAAAATATACTGTGCTAATATTAATTTTAAGGAAGCTGGAGTGGCTCTATGAATATCAAATACTATTGGCCTCAAAAAAGGGGTATTGCCACAAATAAAGTGGGACATTACATAAGGATAAAGAGGTCATGTCACCACAAAGACATTAGCAATCCTAAATATGTGTGCACTACACAATACAGCTTCCAAATATACGAAGTAAAACTTGACAAAACTTAAAGAAGAAATAGGTTCATCGTGACAATTGGAGAGGTCAACATTCCTTATTTCAGCAACTGATTGAACTAGTAGACATTGATTAGTAAAGGTATGTAAGACAGCAACAATACTATCTATCAAGCAGCATGTCCCAAATGAGATCTTTGGGACATTCTACCTAGCCACAGAGAACACTCTTTTTCAAGTGCACAAGAAATGTCCAACAAGATATCATAAGCCATGAAGCCGACCTCAGTAAATTTAAAAGAATTGAAGTTATATAACCTGTATACTTTCACTATAACTGAATTTAACTAGAAGTCAATAACAAAAAGATATGTGAAAAATGATCAAATATTTGGAAATTGCACAAATCCACAAGTAACATAGGAGTCAAGGAGGAAGTCATAAGGTGAATTAGAAAATATTTTGAGTTAAATGTCAATAAAAACATATTAATACTTTTGGCATATAGCTAAAGCAGTGCTTAGAGTGAAACTTATAGCATACAATGTTTCTATAAGAAAAACGTTCTTAAAAGCTGCCTGTATTGGAAGACAGTTCAAAAAAGCATGTGTCTCTAAAGTCATCAGAAAGGACACATTTTACTGAAAGCAAGCATAATAAAAGCAATAACCAATAAAATTGAAAACAGAAAACAATAAAGTCGATAAACCATAATTGTATTGTTAAGATTAATAAAATTAATAAATATGTATCCTGCCTAGCCAAGAAGAATATAGAGCACATATAAATGACAAATATCAGAAATAAAAAAGCAGTTATTGACACAGACTCTACAGACATTAAAATGACAGTAAAGAAATATTACAAACAACTTTAGGCTGATAAATTCATCGACTGAGATAAAGTGGATAATGAGATCTTTCTGTCTTGGAAAGGCCAACCGTTCATCCTCACATGAGAGTTTCCTATTCTGGGTATGGGTTTTCTTTCTTGTCTGCAAACCTTTAGGCAGGACAACCATTGAGAGATTACAGACTTCCTGATCCACAGACTTTAATTCCCACACAACATAAACATCTGACTTGGTGTCCCCTCTGGAATGAACCATGTTACCTATTTGTCATATCACTTAACTGTACTCTATGGTTTGAAAAGAAAAAAAATTCCATTGAACTGATAGATAAAGTGATGCTGTGGAGATATTACTTTATGTGGATGAGATGCCGTCTTCTAGGATTCACTATATGCATTGATTCAGAGCCTTGTATATGGTGCTGTGTCCTTAATAAGAATAAAACATGTATAGAGGATTCGAGTATCACTTATTGTTCTTCCTGATGACCCACTGGAGGACTTGCACTTCTATTCTTACACATTTGTGTCCTTTGGAGTTAGAGTTCATGGTTCTACTCTTGCCATACGACACATTAAAATACAAGCTATGGCTGCTGCTGGCCACTTTGAATTCCATCTTGGCAGAGGTAATTGATCCTCATAGGAAGCAGTAGTAGGACTATTTTTACATAATGGAGACTAGGAAGAATATGTGTGTAAATCTACTGTGTATTTTCTGGTACTCAAGTGCTTATTTATATCAATGAATGAACACTTGTGGCAGCCTTGGCCTAAGAAGTATATGAATAGCAAAGGCTTAGACCCTCAGAAAATGAATATTTGGTTTACACCATCAGATAAGCCAATGAGATCTGTAGAGATGACAGTTGTTGAATGTATAGTTGAAGAGAAAAAGCAAGAATTTCATTCGTGACTGTGAAATTAAATGCAGTGATGTGATGGGAGATACGTAGTTCATTTCCACTGACCTCCCTCTTCTGACTGAATAGAAGTCCGTGAAGGTCACTTAGAAGATATTTTCCAAACATGCAATGGAAAGTGTATCTCTGTGACTAAACAAGTGGACTGTGGTGGCCATAGTAGAGCACGACTCAGATTGTCCTCTGAAAAAACCTGCTGTAGAAAGCATATTTGACTAGTCGTGTCCAGTTGCTGCACCTCTGGATTTGCTATGCTACTCTCATTAAAGCCATTTCTCCAAGACTGCACCTAGCCAATGACTGAGCATGAAAGGGATACTAAAGGCAGACTTCTTCTGTACAACCTGGGATTTTTCTATGAAAAACTCCCCATTGACTTGACTGATAATGTCTCAGAATTCCACTTCCATCTGAAGGTCTTCCTAACCAGTCCTTCTCCTTGCTTTTCTTCTATCACAAATGTCAGACTTGTGTTACTACTGTCTCAGGGCTCCTCCCACCTATTTCTGCTCCCACCTTTTTCATCCTTTGCAATTGTATTCACCAATATATGTCTTACACATCTAATTCCATCTTGAAGTGTGACTTTTGGAGGTCCTGAGCAGATATATCAGGCTTTAAAAGATCTGGACGTTACTATTTATGATGGTTAATTGTGTGTGTAAACTTGAGGGGGCTAAGGGATGCCAAAATACCTGGCAGAACATTATTTCTGAGTATATCTGTGAGAGTGTTTCTGGAAGACATTAGTATTTTTCTTGGTAAACTAAGTAAAGAAGATTGCTGTCCCCAGTGTGAGTGGACATTATCCAATCAATTGAGGGTTTAAATAAAACACAAATGTGAAGAAAGGATGAATTTACTCTCTCTTCTTAAGCTGAACGTTCGTCTTCTCCTGCCACAGACATTAGCCCTCCTGGTTCTTAAGTCTTTGAACTCAGACTTATTAATTAATGGAAATTAATATCATTGGCATGGCTGGATCTCAGGTCTTTGGGTGTGGAGTGGCATTGCACTACTGGCTTTTCTTGACCTCCAGCTTGCAGACAGCAGACTGTGGGAATCCTCAGCATTCATAATAGCATGATCCAGTCTCTCGTAGTAAATATCTTTTTATCTATCTATCTATCTATCTGTCATCTTTCTATCTATCATCTATCTATCTTCTATCATTCTGTTTCTCTGAAGAATCCTAACTAACACAATATTTAAATTAAATAACAGATAAAGTGGCTGGAACAATGCTTGGCATATAGTAGGCACTTGATACTTCATTCCTTCTCACTCAGCAAATGTTTGCTAATTGTTTATTGTGGGCTATGTATTCTATGGGGCACTATGGATACAACAGTGAAAAAGATAAAAACAATCCATCCCTACTACCATAGAGATCCCAGTTTAGTAGAGTATACAGAAAAAATACATAGTCAATTACAAGGAATGCTATACTTGTTATGGCAAGAAAAGGCAGGATACTCTGGGAGCAGAAAACAGAACACCTGACCCCAAGCTTATGAGCCAGGACCAACTTTCCAGGAGAAGTTGTATCTAAGCTCTACCCAGAAGCATGTTAGCAATGTGAAGAGAATGAGGAAAGCTAATCTGTACACAGAAAATTGAGCTTATACAAAAATTTCATGGTATCCAATTAATTGAAGGTTCAAATAAAACATAAACACAAATCCTTTGAAATGTAAAGCTCTTTAAACTATCAGTCTGAACCTGAACCTATGTGGACAATCATCTTAACAGCATTAGCAATTGCATTTATTAGCTCTTCAAATCATTAGAAATTTCTTTGAAAAGCTGACCCTGCTCTCACCCATACATAGCTAAAACTTCCTCCCTTTCTCCAGAAACAGAGATGAAGTGTGCCATTTCCTTAGCCCTCTTGCAGACATTTCCAGATGGGACTCATCCAGTATACTATATATTAAAAACTATTACAGCTGCAGTTTTGGAGAAAATAAATCTCAGTATCATAGTGGGGAAACTTTCAGTCTTTCACCAATAAGTATAATTGAATTTCAAAATTATTGATTTTTAGATACCTGTGGTTATTGTCTTCTAGTTTAATTTCACTGTTGTCAAAGAATACATTTTTTAAAAATTCAGTAATTTTACATTTGCTCATATATGTTTTATGACACATAATATGATCTGTCATAGTGACTTCCATATACACTTGAAGAGAATATTTATTCTACTTCTTAAGAGTTGAGTGTTTCATATATTTTAGATCAAATTCATTGATAGTTGAGTTCAGGTCCTTTACATACACATTAGTTTTCTGTCTACTACCTCTGTTACTTTCTTAGGAATACTGGAGTTTCACATATGTCTGTTGAATTGTCTATTTCTTCTATCAATTCTGTCATCTTTTGTTTCTTATATCTTGGGGCTCTACTTTTACATATATGTAAGTGTATAATTCTCATATATTCTTGATGAATTGATACTTTTACCATTATAAAATTCACTTATTTAGCACTAACATTTCTTTTTGATTTTGTCAGATTTTTAAAATTTTATTTTCATTTATTTTTAATTTTTATGAGTATATGGTACATGTATAGATCCATGGGGTATGATATGGTTAGGCTTTTTGTCCCCACCCAAATCTCATAATCCTCATAATGGCCATGTGTTAATGGGGAGACCAGGTGGAGGTAATTTAATCATGGAGGCAGTTTCCCCCATGCCATTCTTGTGAATAGTGAGCAAGTTCTCATGAGATCTGATGGTTTTATAAGGGGTTGTTCCCTACTTGCTCAGCATTTCTCTGTCCTGCTGCCTTGTGAAGAAGGCATTTTGCTTCCCATTCACCTTCTGCCATGATTGTAAGTTTCCTGAGGCCTCCCCAGCTGTGTTGAAATGTGAGTTAATTAAAACTTTGTTCTTTTTAAATTAACCAGTCTCAGGCAATTGTTTATACCAGTATTAAAATGGACTAATACAATAAATTGGTACCAATTTTCTGGGAAGAAACTCAAGCCTGCTGCAGAAATCTGCATAAGTAATGAGGAGCCAAATGTTAATCACCAAGTCAATGGGAAAAATGTCTCCAGGGCATGTTAGAAGTCTTCACAGCATTGCCTCCCGCTGGAGGCCCAGAGGCCTAGGAGAAAAAAAAAAGTGGTTGTATGGGCCTGGGCCAAGGCCTTGCTGCTTTGTGCAATTTCAAGACTTGGTGCCCTGCAAACCAGCTGTGGCTAAAAGGGGCTAATATCCAGCTCAAGCCGTTGCTCCAGAGGGTGCAAGACCCAAGCCTTGGTGGCGTACATGTGGTATTGGGCCTACAGGTGCACAAAAGTCAAGAATTGAGGTTTGGGAATATGTGCCGAGATTTCAGAGGTTGTATGGAAATACCTGGATGTCCAGGCAGAAGTTTGTTGTAGGGGTGGAGTGCTCATTGAGACCCTCTCCTAGGGCAGTGCAGAAGGAAGATGTGAGGTCAGAGTCCCCACATAGAGTCCCCAGTGGAGCACTGCCTAGTGGAGCTGTGAGAAGAGGGTCACTGTCTTCCAGACCCCAGAATGGTAGATCCACTGACAGCTTGCAACATGCACCTGGAAAAGCTGTAGACATTCAATGCCAGTCTGTGAAAGCAGCCAGGAGGGAGGCTATACCTTGCAAAGCTACACAGGTGGAGCTGCTGAAGTCCATGGGACCCCACCTCTTGCATCAGCATGAGCTGGATGTGAGACATGGAGTCAAAGGTGATCATTTTGAAGCTTTAAAATTTCACTGCCTCACTGAATTTTGGACTTGCATAGGGCCTGTAGCTCCTTTGTTTTGGCCAATTTCTCCCATTTGGAATGGGCATATTTACCCAATGTCTGTACCCCCATTGTATCAAGGAAGTTACTAACTTGCTTTGTTTTTATAGGCTCATAGTCAGAAGGGACGTGCCTTGCCTCAGATGAGACTTTGGATTTGGATTTTTGGGTTAATGGTGGAACAAGTTTAAACTTTGGGAAACTGTGGGAAGGCATGATTGTGTTTTGAAATGTGAAAGGGACATGAGATTTGGGAGGGGCTGGGGTGAAATGATATGGTTAGGCTTTGTGTCTTTACCCAAATCCCATCTTGAATTGTAATCCCCATCATCCCCATGTGTCAAGGGAGAGAGCAGGTGGAGGTAACTGAATCATGAGGGCAGTTACCCCCATGCTGCTGTTCTCATGATAGTGTGTGAGTTCTCACAAGATCTCATGGTTTTATAAGGGGCTCTTCCCTCTTCACTCCTCACTCTTCTCTCTCCTGCTGCTATGTGAAGAAGGTCCTTGCTTCCCTCTCTGCCATGATGGTAAGTTTTCTGAGGCCTCTCCAGCCATGGTGGACTGTGAGTCAATTAAATATTTTTCTTTTATAAATTACCCAGTCTTGGACAGTTCTTTATAGCGGTATGACAACAAACTAATAGAGGGTACACGAGATGATTTGATGCATGCAACGTGAAATAATTTCATCATGGAGAATGGGGTTCTCATCCCCTCAAGGAATTATAGGTTGCATTATGAACAATCCAATTACTCTCTTTTAGTTATTTTAAAATGTAAAAGTAATTTATTATTGACTATAGCCACCCTGTTGTGCTATTAAATACAAGATATTATTCACTCTTTCTCACTATTATTTTGTATTCATTAACCATCCCCACCTCACTCCCTGCCCCTACTATCATTCCCAATCTCTGGTAACCATCCTTCTATTCTCTATATCTATGAGTTCATTTTTTTTAATACCACATAAGTGAGAACATGTGATATTGTTTGTTCTGTGCCTGGCTTATTTTACACCAGCAGTTCCATCCATGTTGTTGCAAATGACAGAATCACGATACTGTTTATGACTGAATAGTACTCCACTATGTATATGCACCACATTTTCTTTATCCATCCATCTCTTGAGGGATATAAGTTGATTCCAAATCTTAACTCTTGTAAGCAGTGCTGCAATAAACATGGCAGTACAGCTATCTCTGTAATATACTGATTTTCTTTCTTTGGGGTACATACCCAGAACTGGGATTGCTGGATCATATGGTAGTTCAATTTTTAGTTTTTGAGAAACCTCCAAACTCTTCTCCATAGTGGTTGTGTTAATTTCCATTCCCTCCAACAGTGTACAAAGGTTCTCTTTTCTCCACATCCTTGCCAGTATTTGTTGTTGCCTGTCTTTTGGATATAAGCTATTTTAGCTGGAGGGTGACATATCTCACTGTAGTTTGATTTGCATTTATCTGATGATCAGTGATGTTGAGAACCTTTTCATATGCCTGTTTGCCAGTTGTATGTTTTCTTTTGAGAAATATCTATTCAAATCTTTTGCCTATTTGTTGATGGGATTATTAGATTATCTTCTATATAGTTGTTTGAGCTCCTTATATATTCTTGTTATTAATCCTTTATCAGATGCATAGTTTCAAATATTTTCTCCCATTTTATGGATTCTGTTTTCACTTCATCGATTACATTCTTTGCTGTGTATAAGCTTTTTAACTTAATGTAATCCCATTTGTCCATTTTTTGTTTGGTTGCCTGTGCTTATGGAGTATTTTTCAATAAACTTTTGCTCAGACTAATGTCCTGGAGGTTTTCCTAAAAGTTTTCTTGTAGGAGTTTCATAGTTTAAGGTCTTAGATTTGAGTCTTAAATCTATTTTGATTTCATTTTTGTATATGGTGAGAGATAGGGGTCTAGTTTTATTCTCCTGTATATGGATATCCAGTTTTCCCAGTACCATTTATTAAAGAGACTGTCATATCCTCAGTGTATGTTCTTGGTACCTTTGTTAAAAATGAGTTTACTGTAAGTGTGTGGATTTCTTTCTGGGTTCTCTGTCCTTTTTTTTTATTTTTTTATTTTTTATTTTTATTTTTATTTTATTTTATTTTATTTTTTTGAGACGGAGTCGCTCTGTCGCCCAGGCTGGAGTGCAGTGGCGTGATCTCGGCTCACTGCAAGCTCTGCCTTCACACCATTCTCCTGCCTCAGCCTCCCGAGTAGCTGAGACTACAGGTGCCAACCACCACGCCCAGCTAATTGTTTGTATTTTTAGTAGAGACGGGGTTTCACCGTGTTAGCTAGGATGGTCTCAGTCTCCTGACCTCGTGATCCATCCACCTCAGCCTCCCAAAGTGCTGGGATTACAGACGTGAGCCACCGCACCCCGCCAGGTTCTCTGTTCTTTTCCACTGGTCTATGTATCTGTTTTTATGCCAGTACCATTGTGTTTGGGTTACTATAGCTCTGAAGTCAGGTAATGTAATCCCTCCTTTTGTTCTTTTTACTTAGGATAGCTTTGGCTATTCTGGGTCTTTTGTGGTTCCATATAAATTTTGTGTTTTTTTATTTCTTTGAAGAATGTAATTGATATTTTGATAGGGATTGCATTGAACTTATAGATTGCTTTAGGTAGCATGGAAATTTTAACAATATTGATTCTTCCAATCCATGAACATGTAAATATCTTTCCTTTTTTTTTGGCATCCTCTTCAATTTATTTAATCCATGTTTTATAGTTTTTATTATATGGAGATCTTTCACTTCTTTGGTTAATTCCTAAGAATTTAATTTTCATTGTGGCTTCTATAAATGGGATTACATTTTATTTCTTCTTCAGATTGTTCACTGTTAGCATATAGAAATACTACTGATTTTGGTATGTTTATTTTGTAACCTGAAACTTCACTGAACTTTGTTTATGAGTTCTAATAGGTTTTTGTGGCGTTTATAGGCTTTTTCAATATAAGATCATATCATTGGCAAACAAAATAATTTGACTTTTTCTCTACAATTTGGATGCCCTGTATGTCCTTTTCTTGTCTGACTGCTCTAGCTAGGACTTCCAATACTGTGCTGAATAATAGTGGTTAAAGTGGGCATACTTGTCTTGTTTCAGACCTTAGAAGAAAAGTTTTCATATTTTCTCCATTCAGTGGGATGTCAGCTGTGGGTGTGTCATATATGGCTTTGGTTATGTTGATGTTTCTACTATACCCACTTTGCTGAGGGTTTTTATCAGGAAGTAATGTTAAATTTTTTCAAATGCTTTTTCAGCATCAATTGAAATAATCATATGGTTTATATCCTTCATTCTGTTAATATGTTGTATCGCATTGGATTTATTTGCATATATTGAACCATCTTTGCCTCCCAAGGGGAAATCCCACTGTCATGATGAATAATCTTTCTAATATATTGTTCAATTTGATTCACTATTATTTTGTTGATAATTTTTGCATCAATATTAATCAGAAAGACTGGCCTGAAGTTTTCTTTTTTCGATGTGTTTTTGTCAGTTTTTGATATCAGGGTAATACTGGTCTCACAGAACGAGTTTGGAAGTATTCCCTCCTTCTCTGTTTTTCGGAACAGTATGAGTAAGATTGGTATTAGATTTTTTTTATGTTTGGCAGTGTTCAGCAGTGTAACCTTCAGGCTTTTCTTTACTGGGGGATTTTTGTTATGTCTCCAATATCATTACTTGTTATTGTTCTCTTTCAGTTTTTAATTTTTTCTTAGTTCAATCTTGGTATGTTGTGTGTGTCTAGGAATTTGTCCATTGCTTTTAGATGTCTTCAATTAACTGACAATATAGTTTCTAATAGTAGCCACTAATGATCCTTTCAATTTCTGTTGTATAAGTTGCAATGTTTTCTTTTTCATTTCTGATTTTATTTATTTGTATCTTCTCTCTTTTTTTCTTAGTGTGGCTGTTTGTCAATTTTATTTTTTCAAAAAAAAATTTGTTTCATTGATCTTTGATATTGTTTTCTTCATGTCAAATTCATTTATTTCTTCACTAATCTTTATAATTTCTTTTCTTCTAATAATTTTTGGGTTGATTTGTTCTTGCTTTTCTAGGTTTTTAAAATGCATCATTTGATTGTTTATTTAAAGTTTTCCCTCTGTTTTATGTAGGCACTTACAGCTATAAAATTCCCTCTTACTACTGCTTTTGCTGTATACCATAGGTTATGGTATGTTGTGTTTTCATTATTATTTGCTTCAAGAAACTTTTCAAATTCTTCTTAATTTTTTCATTGACCCAGTGATCATTCAGGGGCATAATGTTTAATTTCCATGTGTTTGTATAGTTTCCAAAATTCCTCCCATTATTGATTTTTAGTTTTATTCCATTCTGGTCAGGGAACATACTTGATATTATATAATTAGTTTGAATGATTTATGACTTTTTTGTGACCTAATATGCGGTCTATTCTTGAGAATTATCCGTGTGCTGAGGAAAAAATTCTGGTTCTTCAGCCATTGGATGAAATATTCTGTAATTATCTATCAGGTCCATTTGTTTTACAGTACATATCAAGTTCGATGTTTGTTGATTTTCTGTCCCAGAGATATGTCTAATGCTGAAAGTGAGGTGTTAAAGTCTCTAACTATTATTGTATTGGGGCCTCTTTCTCTCTTTAGCTCTAATAATATTTGCTATGTATAGCTTGATGCTCCAGTGTTAGGTGCATGTATATTTAAAATTGTCATATCATTTAGATGAATTGACTTCTTTATTAATATATAATGACCTACTTTTTTTATTTTTATAATGACCTACTTTGTCTCTTCTTACAATTTTTGTCTTGAAATCTACTTTTTCTGCTATAAGGATACCTACACCTGATTTTTTTGGTTTCCATTGGGATGGAATATCTTTTTTCATCCCTTTATTTTCAGTAGATATGTGTCTTTATAGTTGAAGTGTGTTTCTTATAGGGAAAAAATCAATGGGTCTTGTTTTTCCATGTGTTCAGAAACTTTATGGGTTTTGATTGTATAGTCCATTCCCTTTACATTCAATGTTATTATTGGTAAGTGTAGAATTACTCCTACCGTGTTGTTACTTGTTTTCTGGTATTTTTGTAGGCTTCTCTTTCCTCAGTGTTTCTCCCTGTCTTCCTTTAGAGCAGGTGATTTTCTCAGGTAATATGATTTACTTTATTGCTTTTTATTTTTTGTGCATCCTTTGTATGTTTTTTATTTTAAGGTTACTATGAGACTTGCAAATACTACCTTATAACCCATTACTTAAAACTGATAACAACTGAACACTCTTTACATAATCAGAAAACAAGCAAAAATGAAACTATTAAATTCTATACACCTTTACTTTATCTCCCCGCATTTTAACTTTTTGTTGTTCCTATTTATATCTTATTGGGTTGTCCATGTTTTGCAAAGTTGTTGTACTTACTATTTTTGATTTGTTCATTATTTAGTCTTTCTACTCAGGATAAGTGTTGTTTACACATCACAGTTACAGTTTCATAATACTCAGTGTTTTTCTGTGTACTTACTATTCTTAGTGAGTTTTGTAGTGTCAGATGATTACTCATCGGACATTAACATCCTTTTCTTTCTAATTTTCTTTCTAATTTCTAATGTGTATTTTTTTCTTTCAGTTCTATCAGTTTTGTTTTATACAATTTGAAGTTTTGTTCCTTTATGGGTGTATATTTAGCACATTTAGGTCGTTGTGGTGAATTGCCACTTTTAACATTAAAGAATCTCTCTGTTCCTGATAGTTTTCTTTGCTATGAAGCCTATTTTATCTGACACTAATGTAGCCACATTGTTTTCTTTTGATTAATATTTGAAAGATGTAGATTATCTTCACTGTTCACTTTCAATCAACTTATATAATTACATATAAGTGAGTGTCTTGTGGACTAAATATAATCAAATCACCTTTTGTCTATCCTATAAATTTCTGCCTTTTAATGGGTATATTTAGATCATTTATATTTAAAGTAATTATTGAAATGCTACAGCTTAAGACTAACATTTGTTTTGTTGTTGTGGTTTTATTTTTGCCCCTCTATTTTTCCTTATTGCCTTACTGAGTCAATTCAACATTTTCTTAAAAATCCATTTTGATTCATCTAGTATTTTTGAGGACATCTCATTACATAAATTATTAGTGCTTGTGGTATGTATGACACTATAGACATGTAATTTATTACAACGTATTGTTGTCTGTATTTACGACCTTGAATAAAATGTCACCATTTAGTTCCCCTTACATTCTTCCCTTTGTAATAAAATTGTTTTGAACAGTAGACATGTTCTCCACATGCACTTTGAATAAGATTATATATTTTAATTTTCACTTAAAAATCAAACATAATATAAAACTCAATAGAAGATAAATAGGCTATTATATTTACCCATTCACTTGTGCTTATTTCCTTCCTAATATTCTTAATGTCCTTATTTAAAAATCATTTTCTTTCTGTTTAAAGAACTTTTCCTTTAGCCATTCATTCCTAAGGTTCATTTCCCATCTGAAACCATGGAGGCCAAAAGAAAGTAGCATAACATTTTTCAAGTGCTGAAATAAAAAAAAAAATTGCTGGCCCAGAATAACATATCCAGTGAAACTATCCTTTGTAAATGAAGGGATATCAAGACCTTGTCAGATGAAGAAAAGCTAAGAGAATGTGTGACTACTAAACCACTTTAAAGTGGTTAAAAAATTATCTAAACATAAGGAAAATCACTAAATAAGAAATATTGGACAATTAAAAAGTAAAAAAAAATGAACACAGTAAGAACAAAAATTGGATGAATACAAAATACTTTTTTATCCTTTTGAGTTTTCTAAATTATGGTTGATGGTTGAAGCAAAATTGGTAACACTGTCTACTGTGATTCACAATGTATGTATTTAGAGAAAGCATTTAAAATAATTTTATTATAAATGGTGGAAGGTAAAGGGACATTAAGGGTGGTAAGGTCTCTATACTTCACTAGAACTGGCAAAAATGTTGGCACCAGTAGACTTCAATAAGTTTCATATATACATATGAAAGTCTATAAAAGTATCACACTATACAAGAAGATGTATATATATATAATCTATATATAGATATATAGTGTGATACTATATGTATAGTGTGATACTTATAGCGACTATAAAAACGTTACATGAAATGATACATCCTCAATAGTATAAACAAAAATGAAATTCTAGATAATCTTCAAGTAACACTTAGGAAGGCAGAAAAAAATAAACAGAGAATTGAAAAACACAGATCACAAATAGCAACCAAAAAATTAAATGGAAGAAAGCCTTGATATATCAATGATTTCTCAAATGGCAGTGGTTAAAATAAACCAATTAAAACACAGAGATTCAGAGTTGATTAAGAGAGAAACATGACCCAATTGTATGCTGTCCATAAGAAACTCACTTCAAATATAATGACATAGGCAGGTTGAAATAAAAGAATAAAAACCAATATAATCAAAAGAAAGCAGGTATACTAAATCAAGTAGACTTTAAAGAAAATGTTATCACCAAGGATAGAAGAGACATTACATAATGACAAAAGAGTCCATCTGTGGAGAAGGCATGGCAATTCTAAATGTGTATGCACCAAAAAACAGGGCTGCAAAATAAAGAAAATAATGATGCATAGAATTGAAATGAGAAATTGAAGAATCCATTACTATAGTATGAGACTTTAACTCTCTCAAAAATTAATAGAACAACTAGACAGAAAAATCATTAAAGATATAGAAAATATTCAGCTCCAGTCAACCAATAGGATCTAACAGGTATCTATAAAATACCCAACAGCAACAGAACATATTTTTTTTCTAAATGCCCACAGAACATACAACAATTTCAGGATACGCGGTCAACTCAGAAAGCTCAATTGTATTTCTCTATACTATCAATAATTTGTCAAAAGAAAAAAATTAAAAATATAACACCATTTACAATTGTTCGCAAAAAAGAAATACTTATGTATAAATTTTTTAAAATGTATAAGACTTGTATGTTGAAATAAGTGGAGACATATTCAGTGTTTATCAGCATGGCAAAGATGTAAATTATTTAAATTGTCTATATTGAACTATAGATGAAAATTATTGTGGAGGTTTAATGCAATTTTATCAAAATTTCAGCAAGTTTTTTATGTAGATACAATAATATCCTAAAGTTTATGTGGAAAGATGAAGTAAATATAACAGCTGAAACAATTCTAAAACTAAATAAGTTTGCAGGAATATTCTGCCTAATTTCAGCACTTATGATATAGCTACAGTAATCAATAATCTGTAGTATTGGTACAGGACTAGGCATATAGATCAATAGAACAAAATACAAAATCTGAAAGTAGGCCCCTGAAAATACGCCAACTGGTTTTGACAAGAGTGAAAAATAGCAATTTCATAGACTGCCTTTCCAACAATGGTGCTGGAATATATTGTTTTCATCCATAGATTGAAAACAAAATTAACCTCAACCTAAACCTTGCAACTTATATAAATTAAATAAAAGTAGATCATTGATTTGAATGTAAAATTATAAAACATTAGATGATAAAAAAAATTTAGAATCTGGAGGTGAGTAAACAGTTCCTAGAGTTGACATAAAATAACATTATTTATAAAAGAAAGTGAATGTCATCAAAATTAATAACTTTTACTCAGCCCATTGTGGTGGCTAACACCAGTAATCCTAGCACTTTGGGAGGCCAAGGTGGGCGGGACACTTGAGCCCAAGAGTTCAAAACCAGCCTGGGCAACATAGAAAGACCCCATTTCTACAAAAAAAAATTTTTTTTAATTGGCCAGATGTGGTGGCTCATGCCTCTAGTCCCAGATATTCGGGGGCTGAGTCAGGAGGATTGCTTGAGTCAAGGAGGTAGAGGCTACAGTGAGCTGTGATTGTGCCACTGCACTGCAGCCTGGGTGACAGACTGAGACCCTGTCCCACACACACACAAAAAATAATGCTGTATGAATAAAAGACCTGTGATGGGAATGAAAAGACAAGTTAGAGATTGAATGAAAACATTTGTAATCTACATAACTGACAAAGTACTTGTATCAAGATTATAAGAAAAAAACTCTCAAACTCAACAGAAAAATGACAAACTGTTTAAATAGAAAATAGCCAAAAAAACAAGAAGAGGCATTTTACAAAAGAAGTTATAAAGATGGTCTATTAGTCCATTCTCACACTGCTATGAAGAAATACCTGAGATTAGCTGATTTATAAAGAAAAAAGGCTTAATTGACTTACAGTTCCACATTGCTGGCGAGGCCTATGGAAACTTAGAATCGTGGCAGAAGGTACCTCTTCACAGGACAGCAGGACAGGGTGAGTGCAGAGACCTTGACACGTGGGGATTATTACAATTTAAAGTGAGATTTGGGTGGGGATACATAGCCAAACCATATCAGATGGCAAATAAGCACATGAAAACATGCATATCACTAGCTCTTAGGAAAATGCAATTTAAAATGAAAATAAAATATCGCTATACACTGAAGGGCTAAACTTTTAAAAATAACCATGCCAATTACCAAATACTGTTGAGGATGCAAAGAAACTGAATATCCCAAACATTGCTGGTGGGAATGTAAAATGCTATAGCCATTCTGAAAAATAATTAGGCAGTTTCTTAAAACCATTAAACATATAGTTACTATGTGGTTACACACTCAAGACATTTATCCTGAAGAAATAAATTTTGTCCACACAAAAAATATGTAGATAAATGTTCCTAGCATCTTTATTTATGGTAGCCTCAAATCAGGAAAAATGCAAATATCCATCAATGAGTGAATGGCTAAACACACTGTGGCACAACCATATCATGGAATAAAATCAGCAAAAAGAAACAAATTATTGATACAACCACTAGGATGAATCCCAAGGACAACTTGCTGAGCGAAAAGAAGCCAATCTCAAAAGGTCTGTGGTATAATAAAAATGTATACAGTATTTCACTTTTGTCTCACATTCCTGGCAAAAAGCCTCCAAAACCCTTGGAATTTCCTGAGTAATAGGAGTGTCTTTTGTCATTCATAATGAGCCCTTTTCTATCACACCTTAGTTCAGGAGAATGAGGTGACTTGTGTGGGGCCTCTGAATAGGCTTAGGAGGGGACTGGTCACCAGACAGACCAAGTGATAATAGGGGTGGTATTTTCAACCACAGACAGGGCTCTCCAGAGGGGAAAGGGGAAGCTGGAGATTGAGCTCTAAAAAAAACTCTTGAACAATGAGATTCAGAGAACTTACAGGTTGGTAGGATGACATGGGAGTTCTGTCCCCCACCACCTATCTTGCTCTATGTATCTCTTATATTTAGCTATTCCTGGGTTGTATTCTTTATAATAAGCTGATAAACATAAGTAAAGTGGTTTCCTGAATTCTGTGAGCTGATGGAACAAATCATTGAATCACTGAGGGAGGATATGAGAACCTCCAAACTTCTATTCTGCTTGGCAGAAGTGTGGGTAGTCTGGGCACTCCTTTCATGGCTGGCATGTGAATTGAGTGCAGTCTTGTTGGACTGAGCCCTTTAATTTGTAACATCTGACACTAATTCCAGGTAAATAGTATCAGAATTGAATTGCTTGATATCCACTTGTTGAGAATTACAGATATCTCATACTGCATTATTCCATTTACATAACATTCTCAAATGAAAAATATATGGAGATGGGAAAACGCTAGTGGTTGGCAGGGTTTAGGAATGGTGAAGATAAGGAGTGGTTGTGACTATAAATTGGCAGCATGAGGTAGATTTTTGTGGTGACTGAATAGTTCTATATTTTGATGTTGTCATGGACACTATACAAATCTATGCATGTGATAAAATGACAAAGTACCAATGTTCACACCGCATACAAATGCTAATTTCCAAGTTTTTATATCGTACTATAATTATGTATGATGTAACCATTGAGGGAAATTGTTTGAAGGTTGAACAGGACTTCTCTGCACTACTGTAGTATCTTTGCAACTTCCTGTGACTCTATAATAATTTTAAAATGAAAAGTTAAAAAAATCCCTGATAATCACCATTGACTCCTCCATCACCCTTTCCATCATTGACGTTTAATTACCAAACCTTATTGATGTCCATTATTTGTATATATTTTTTCTCCATCCCCACTGCTACTGCCTCAATACAGGCTACCATAATTTCTTTCCTGAATTATTACCATAACTTTCTAACTGGGCTCCAGGCTTCCATTCAAGCCCCCTCTCCAAACCAATTTTCATTCCTTTGAATTGGTATTCAAAAAATATGTATATCGTCATGGCATACCCACGTCTTCATAAATCTTTCAGGTTCCTCGTCATCTGCAGTATAAAGTGTCAGTTTCTTAGTATGGCTTTTAAGGTGTCTCACAGCTGCCTTTTAAGCCTGATTTCCCACTCCACTGCACAACAGTTCCTTTGTTACTGCCATACCAGCCTCATCAGCCTTTCATATGAATAGCCCACACGTTTGCTCAGACTATCACCTTTGCGTGGATTGTCCTACTTTTTCTCGCACAGGCATGCTGAAAATCCATCCAGATTTCAGCTTCTGGCTTAAATATGTCATTCTCCATAATGCTTTCCTTGGTTACACTAATTTTAATTTCATTTACAAATTTTCATTCAATTTATGTGTTTCTTCGGTACATAAAAATGAATATATACTAGGTGCCGTTCTGTAGTCTAGAAATAGTAAAACACATATGTTCTCTAAGTCAAATGAATTTTTTTATATTTTAAAATTTACTTATAATCTGCTCCATTTCACAAAGGATACTTAAGCAGTTATATAAATGCATTTATTGAAAAAATATCAAAATATTGTAGTTTTAACAAATGAACCATTTGATTAGAACAGTAATACTAGTAAGGATAAAATTAATATATAAAGTGAGTTGACTTCAGAACTCTGATAATAAAAGGTGGTTTCCAGCTTTGATGACTTTTACTATAATTTTAGCTGGAAGTGCTTCAGACAGATGTTAACAATTAAATTATAATGCAATCTGGTAAAGGTTCTAATAGAGTTATGTAAAAGAAGAGAAGCCAGAGGTGGTGACTTACTGCCTATGAAAATCAGGTGTGTTTCTGTTCATTGATGGTTGAATTTTAGTTGGCAAATAGTGGAAATGGGCAGTGACTTTAAAAACAGAGGGAATGACATGGATAATGGCACAGAGTTAAGAAAGGGCAGAGCGTATTTGAGAATAGGACAAATATTAGTGTATCATGAGTATAGGGTACAAATAGGTAAAGTGATTGGTATGGTTGGATTTGAAACCAGAAAGAGGTTTACTCCTCATTGTCACCCTCTTGTATACCAGGTAAGGAGATTTTGTTCTACCATTTAGTATTTGTATAAGCTGTGTTTTAACTCTATGATCTCATTTCTAACAGTCTCCTGTATTATATTTAGTTGAATTCATGTTTTCCTTTCCTCACACATTGCTTTTGAGATATTCAAAAACAATGAACATTTCTTGTTGATCTTTGCATATCCAACACTTAAAACCTATCGATTATGCATATAATCTGTGCTTGTTGACTGGCTGAAGCAGAGATCTCTAGTCAGGTAGAACAAAGGGATCCCATCGTTCTCTCACACTTTGTTTATGAGCATTTTCTTTTACTGCCTCTGATTCAGGAATACCATCTGCCTGCATTTGTGATGGTAGATAGTAGTAGTAACATAATAAGCATCTTCATCTGTGCTGCAAAACTTCCAGCTCTGCTGTGTCACAAAGTATTAATAACATGATCCTGGTAGTTGCTATGGTAAAGAAAGGTTTCCTGCTGCAAAGCTCGTTTTTGAAACTATTTTTACAGATGACTCAGAAACTGAAATTAAATATTTATAACCATTCATTGTATTGTAGAAGTAAAAGTGTCCATATAGACCTTCTAGTCCAGCCATCCAATATTTTGAATTTGAAACTGTGTGCAAATGAGGAAAAAATAATAATAATAAAACAACCTCTCCTGAGTTCACACATTTAGATATTCTGATTTAGAACCCAATCCGAGGACTTTTAACACTGTCAGTTTCTTTTTATCTTTAACAAAAAGCTCTTTGTTTCTTCCACACCTTGAGGGGAAAGTATTGCACTTGAGATGTCACGCTACTAATATTCTTCTACCCAGTGAATCAAAGTTCCAAAGAATATAGTTTTTCAATTGGCTGAATGACATTCAAGTCAAAATTTTATAATCTTCCCCCTTAATTTTATGAAAATAATTGAAAAGTATCAGTAAATAGGAATTCATATCACTTCAGAAAAATATATTCTCCAACTTTTACTAGCTATGTAAAGTTATATGTGTATGTATATGAGCGTGATTTTGTATTAATACTTTCCCCTAGTTAAAAAATTTAAAAGTATCAAATTGTGTGTTTTTAAACATGTATTATTATTTCCAGAAAAAAGCTTGATTTATGGCAAGTGATACCCTGTGCAAGAAAAAAAAATTGCCTGATTTAAAACTAGGGGGAAGAATTCTAATTAAATTATTTTTAGAAATGCTGAAGGAAAGAAAGGAGGTATTGAAGGTTGGTAGTAGAGTTCCTTAGAACTGAACCTTAGATTTGGGGAGAAGGGGGCATATATAGAGTTTATTATTTCAATAAATATTTTTGAGTAGTAATTGTGTATCAGAAGTGATGCTAATCTATTACAGTATAATGATGTTTATAGAGGAGTGGTTTCAGGAAGATGCAAGTTAAATTTGGATAGAAATAACTTGACAGTCAGAGAACTGAGTGTCTGAATCTGTTCCTGCTGCCATAACAAAATACCTTAGACTGAGTAATTATTTATAAATGACAGAATGTATGTCTTACAATTCTAGAGGCTAAGAAGTCCAAACTGAAGGCACCAGCAGATTTGAGGTCTAGTGAGGACCCATTTCTCATAGGCAGCTTTTCCATCATCCTCACATCTGAAGATGTGAAGCAGGGCAGGGCATTCCCTTCAATCTCTTTTGTAAGAACACTAACCTTATTCATGAGGACAGTGTGCTCCTGACTTAATCGCCTCCAAAACTGCCCCACTACTTGATACTATAACATGGAGTATTTGGTTTCAACATATAAACTTTGAAGGGACATACACATTCAAACCATGGCACCAGGAAAAAGAGAATGTAAGAGGTCCTGCTAGTTCTGCTGCTGAAGTGTCATGTATCCCCCACTCTATAGTTCCACAATCACCACCTATGTTGATATCTTTTTCAGTATCCCATGGAATAAAGTGCTTTTGTTTTTTTTTTCTTCTATTGTACCTCATATAATTCATGATGTAACACAGTAGTATAATTAGCATCTCCATTTATATCTCATTGTCATAAAAGTCCTGTACTTTACAAATTGAGGTTCCAATTGTGTCCCTACATTAATGAGGCAGAGAAAAATTTATATTGCCTGAGTTGCACCAAAGCACTGTCTGTCTCTGTAAAATGAGAACTAAAGCAGCTATTGGCCGGGCGTGGTGGCTCACACCTGTAATCTCAGCACTTTGGGAGGCCGAGGCGGCCGGATCACGAGGTCAGCAGATCGAGACCACGGTGAAGCTCCGTCTCTACTAAAAAATACAAAAATTAGCCGGGCGCGGTGACGGGCGCCTGTAGTCCCAGCTGCTGGGGAGGCTGAGGCAGGAGAATGGCGTGAACCTGGGAGGCGGAGCTTGCAGTGAGCCAAGATCGCGCCACTGCACTCCAGCCTGGGCGACAGAGCGAGACTCCGTCTCAAAAAACATAATAAAATAAAATAAAGCAGCTATTACATCAGAGAATTTCAAGAACTGATGATATATGACCGGATAGTGGTTATTTATTTTGTTTTCTTTCTTTTTTTTCTTTTTTTTTTTTTTTTTTACTTTTTCTGGTGGTTAAAGTGTTATTGAATTCTGACTCCCCAAAAATTCAAGCAGAATAATATATTGAAAATTTTTTAAATGTTTAATTAATAAAAATAGTATATATTCAAGGTGTACAATGTGATTATTTGATATACATCTATATTGTATAATTATTACCACAACCAAATTAATTAAAACGTTCTTTTACCACCCATAGTTACCACTGCGAGTGTGTATCAAGGGGATCTCTAACATTTTCTCTCTTATCAAATTGCAAGAAAACGGTGCTGAATTATTAACTATAGTCACCATGTTGTACATTAAATCTCTAGAACTTATTCATCTTATAACTAAAAGTTTGTATCTCGTGACCAACATTTTCGCATTTCTCACCCACCTAGGCCCTGGCAAACCATTTTACTCCCTGCTTCCATAAGTTCAGCTTTTTTAAATTCCACAGATAAGTGAAATCATACAGTGTTTTTCTTTCTATGTCTGGCTTATTTCACTTAGCATAATGTCCTCCAAGTTTGTCCATGTTGTCGCAAGTAGCAGGATTCTTCTCTTTTTATGGCTTAACATTCCATTGTATGTATGTGTACACCAAATGTTCTTTATCTGTTTATCCATTCACAAATAAGTGTTTTCCATATCTTGGTAATTGTGAATAATGTTGCAGTGATCATGGGGCAGTGTCTCTGAGACACTGATTTTATTTCATTTGGACAAATACCCAGAAGAAGGATTATTGTATTGTGTGATTGTTCTATTTTTAATTTATTGAGGAAACTCTGTACTGTTTTCCATAATGGCTATACCAATTTACATTTCCACCAACAATGAACAAGAGTTCCCTTTTCTCCACCTGTTATGGCTTGTCTTTTTGATAATAGCCATCCTAAGAATTGTAAGGTGATATCTCATTTTGGTTTTGATTTTGCATTTTTCTAAAGATTAATGATGTTGAGCACCTTTTCATATATATTTTGGCCATTTGTATGTCATTTTTGAAAAATATCCGTTTAGGTCCTCTTCCCATTTTCTCCAATTAGGTTATTTCATTTTCTTTTTTGCTATTGAGTTGTATAATTTCTTTATATATTTTGGGTGTTAAACCCTTATCAGATGGTTTTTCAATGTTTTCTCGCATTGATTGCTTCTTTAGTTATGTCAAAGCTTTTTAGTTTAATATAGTCCCACTTGTTTATTTTTGCCTTTATTCCCTGTGCTTCTGGTGTCATATACAAAAAATCATTGCCAAGGCCAATATCAAGGAGCTTGCTTCCTATATTTTAGCACACAAAAATATCTGGTACCTCATTGAAATCTTCCACTTAGCTTGATTTTGACATAAGGGTAGCAGTAAATTAATGTCTAAATTAGCTCTTATTTTATAAATATGAAATTCCTCAAAAATTTTGAGATTATAAGGAGAGCAGTTTACCTGGCAATTTACTTTGCGTAGTAAATCAGTTTCTATTAAATTAGGGAATGTGATATAATACAGGAGAAAATAATGTTCCTTGGCTAAAGATCTGAGGATGATAATTATGTGCTGGAGCATGGCGGGATGTTTGTGAGTTATTAACCATACCAACCACCTGCAATTCATTGATTCTAAGGGATATGTTGTATAACAATGTTAAGCTTAAGCTTCGTATTATATTTCTGGTATCAAGATAAAACTGGTTTATGAATAACCTTTAATTTTGAGAAATTTTGTCTTATGAGTTTTAGGGGGAAAGCAGAATTTTTTTTTTCTCCTTTGGAGCACCTTTGGTAATTACTCACATATTTTTCCCTTGGAAATTTAGTTAACACAGGACGGTATTTTTCCAGTATCTTTTCATTTGAGAGTATTACAAGTGTCTTTTTCAAGACTACCTCTTCCAGTGTGTAATGACTGGAGTGGGAACAATTTTTTTAATAAGGCCAACAATTTATTTTGAGTATTATACTGTCTCTATTCTGAGGCTATTTGAAAATGTTCAGAGAGATGTTGAAGGTGTGTAAATGAGGCTCTGTTTCAGTCTAGTGTTGCTTGCATTTAAATGCCTTCCCAATCTCTGGGAAGGGATTTAAGATCCTTCACAATATGTGAGTGAGAAAGGAGACCACATATGCTTTGGAGTTTATTCTGAATACATAAAGAAGTTAAGATGACTATCTTTGAAGTCTCCAGAGTATTTTTTCTTTTTTTTTTTTTTTTTTTTGCTTACACTTCTGAATCCAAGCCCAATGTATTTTCATAAGAAGGATTTGGGGGATTGGCTACTGTATTAGTCCGTTCTATGTTGCTGTAACAGGATACCTGAGGCTGGGTAATTTGTAAAGAAAAATGTTTATTTGGCTCACAAATCAAGTGGCTGCAAAATCCAGGATTAGGCGACTGTGCCTGGTGATGGCCTCAGGCTGCTTCTACTCATGGCGGAAAGTGGAAGGGGAGTTGATGTGTGCAAGATCACATGGCAAGAGATCATATGGTAAGGGAAGAAGCAAGAAAGCAAAACCAGGAGATCTCAGCTCTTCAAAGCTCACTCTCTTGGGAACTAATCCATTCTTATGAGTGGGAAAACTCACTCAATATTAAGACAATGGCACCAAGCTATTGATGAGAGATCCACCTCCATGATCCAAACACCTCACACTCGACTCCATCTTTCAATACTGCCATATTTGGGATCAAATTTCAACATAAGTTTTGGTAGAGGCAAACACATAATATCCAAACCGTAGCAGCTACAAACAGCCTTGTTCAATATTTAAAGCTTTTCTAAGCTTTTCTGGTTTCCTGTGCAGTCTGGGGGAATGCTAAAGGCATGCTTGGAATCTTCCTCTTCTAGCGTTTAAATCTGTTTTTTTTCTCTGTATGAGGTACCCACCATCATATGAATAAATTGGTATAGATTCTTCGGTTCTATATTATATGGTTAAAAATAATTCCAAATTCCCCTGCAAATTTTTTTCTATTTTGTCTAGGCTTTGCCAAGTCTTTGACAATGGCTCTCAGCTTAGAAGGAAAACCGGAGCTTAAAATTTAAAAAAAGATTTTTCCTTTTTTCCTGTTCTGAAAGGGCACTTATTTTAGAGGTAATTGAGCTTTGTGAATTTTTCCATTGGCCTGGGGTAAAGGAGAGCAGATCAAAGGAAAAGATAAGGATAAAGAAAAAGGAGAATGAATAAGAAGAATAGTAAGATAAAAACTATTAGTTTTGAGCTATGGTTGAATGGATATAAAAGAGAGTTTTGTGGGTTTTTTTACACTTTACTTTTGAATTGTCCAAAGGATAATGTTAAGAAAGCATTCCAATATCTGAATTTATTTTGGATGCTTCCTTGTGCCAATGAAAAAGACAGACTATTGAACATTTAGTAATTTTTCCCTTTTTTGTTCTGTCTTTCAAAGAAACAATTACATTCATATAAAAGTCCCTAAATTGGCCACTATAATTCTAAATATTCCTTGGTTATATTATTACCTTTACAAAATAAAGTACACAAGTTTGATTTATAGCATAAATATTTGTAAGAAGCAGGAATTAAGCCTGGAGTGGGTATGAAATTATATTTAGACAGAAACAAACCGAGTTTGGGAAAAGTTGTATAAAGTCTTATTGTGTTGTTTTTTTTTTTTTTATATCTCAGGTTCTTTGGCCTAGTGTATGGCTGCCAACTTATGTTTTCAGTTGACGTCCAACTGCAAACATAATAAAACTGTAGTGTGCATCAGTCAAAGGTCTGGAGAGGAGACTCCTAAGAAGCAGACACTCAACAGGCAAAACAAGCTTGATCACAGTTCTTAAAAGGTTTTTATTCATAATCTGAAGCCAAGTTTTCCCAAGATTGCTCATATCAGAAGCTTTCTGAACTTAGTCTCAGGGACTGGCTTGGTAAATGGCATCCAGGCCCATATGCCTTTCCTCTTCCCTAGAATATTTTCTTTTCTGACCATACAGCAAACAATGAGAAAAACAAAGAGAAAAAGCAATGTTGTTAGTAATTTAAGAAGAATTCAACAAAGGATAAAATACTTGTAAATACGATAATATTAAAGCATTCCTCAAATTGGGTTCCTCACTCCTAGGAAACCAACTAAACAGCATTCAGTGAGTTCAATAAAAGGAAAAAAAATTATTTTTTAAAAGAAATGACCTGGATGTAAGACTGACTTACCTGTGGCTGTCAGTGTGACTCCCAAGTGAGAGAATCAAGGGGTCTCAGAGAAGCAAGCTATTATTATACTAAGTTAAAGGTCTTGGATTATAGTAGTAAGGAGGTCTCAGGTGGATTTTGGTAGAACTGCAGGATCATCGAATGATAGCTTCCAGCATGTACCACCAAAACAACCTGTTGATATGCCAAACCCAAGTGTATTCTCACTGCAGTCAGAAAGGTTATTACCTGGACAGAGTTAGTTACCTCTCTAAGGGAAGAGAATAGAGTCAGCATAGTTACAAGGTTTTGCAGTCTTGTTTAACTGTGGACCTTCAAAATAGGGCCTTGATTAGGTTAAGGATCATGATATAAGATTGAGGATTGGTAGATAGAGCAAACACTTTAATTTTCATAGTGTCTTTTGATATTCTCTTATGGTCTCCTATTATTTATTATATTAACTAAACATGATTTGATCTATCTAAAATAATAGGGCCCTATTTATAAAATATTGTAGTATTTATATCACTTAAGATTTGAATGCAGTACTAAGCAGGCTCATTTAAAATTATTTATTGACTTCCAGAACGATGGTGTAAGGAGTCCTCTAGACAGGTTTTCCAGTGAAACAATTCTAATTGATGAAAAATGTATGAAATAACAATATAAAGCCTTTGGAAATTGTGCTAAGGGCATATAGTGAATAAAGAGTAACTTATTTAAAAATATTACTCTCAATAAAAACAGTATCTGTGGCACTTGAGACACGACCATCCCTTATTCTTCTCCAGCTCGTCTTGTAAGCTCCAATTTGTGTAGGCATGGCCAGGAAGAGGGCACTTCTCTCCTTAGCTACAAAATAAGGAATACACTGTCTTAATGGAAGAGGCAGGATACCATCATTCTTACCCTATTGAACTCTAAGTTGCAAAGGCTAAATGACTGGTGAGTTCAGATAAGAGGTTGGGGGCTCATTTTCTTCACCCAGTCTCCACTCATGGAAGGGATTCTTTACCACAGGTGTGGCAGGCTGAGACTACAAAGGTCTTTCATGACTTAATCCCAGTTCATCCATAGGCCAAAGATTGTATACCAGGAGAGGTAATTCCAAATGAATAAAATCTATTGCCTCTGCTCAGCACCTGGAACAGTGGCTCACAGATTTTACCCAAGAGGAGCGGCAGGCCATAAGAACAATAGGTCAAAAGCTCTTCCTAAATGAATTCATTTTATTTTTAACACAGTTCAAGGAAGTTTAAGCTTAATGATACTCTCAGAAACAAGTATTTATGTCGTAAGCAATTCAGAGCAAGCTAGTAGCTCTGTGAGAGCAACAAGTTAAACCATAGGCAAGCTAGTTTACTAGAGAAAAGAAGAAAAAGTTAAAGAAGAGTCTTTCTGAGGTTAAAACATCCTCAAAGACAGACCTGAAAAACTACTCCTGTCTGAACTTAACTGGATTAGACTGTGGAGCAATTTATGCACCAGAGCATGGTTGAAGCCTATGGAGCAATCAGTTGGCAATCAGTAGAGCATAACAGGTAGGTGTCACACCAAGGTAGGCAGAAAGTTTAACAGAGATAATAGAAAAGTGACAACCCAAACCACTGTCATCTCATCATGGCTGTAAACATATCCAAGCCTGTGCTTTCTGTGGAGAAATATTAGAAGCTTCACACTATAAAAGAAAAAGACTTTATTCAAATAATATAGCAAAGTAACTAAACAAATACATAAGCAAACAATGATAATGGCAAAGCCAAGAAAGGGGAAGATGAATTGGTATTCCTATTTACTACAATATATTACCTAAAATATTCAATTTAAAACAAAATGAGACATGCAAAGCAACAAGAAAGGGTTACCCTTGTAAAGAGAAAAAAAATGGCAACAGTAATTGCTTGTGAAAAAAACCCAGATGTTAAATTGAACAAAGACATCATAGCAGCCATTATAAATAGTTGATTCTCATTAATTGTGGATTCCACATTGGTAAATTTACCAATTTACTAAAGTTTGTGTGTAACTTTTAAATCAATACTGGTGACAATTTTATTGTCATTTACAGACATGTGCAGAGTAGCAATTCCCAGCTGAGATTAAACAGGGAGACACTGTGTCTTTTTGTGTCAACTCTCATGTAAACAAGGGTCCTTCTTACTGTATAGTTTGGAACACATTTTTAATAATTTTTGTTCATTTCATTGGTGATTTTGCTGTTTAAAATGAAATGGTCCCTAAACGGCCAGGCGCTATGGCTCATGCCTGTAATCCCAGCACTTTGGGAGGCCAAGGTGGGCACATCTCGAGGTCAGGAGTTCAAGACCAGCCTGGCCAACTTAGTAAAATCCCGTCTCTACTAAAAAAAAAAAAAATTAACTGGGCATGGTGGCAGGTGCCTGTAATCCCAGCTACTCAGGAGGCTGAAGCAGGAGAATCACTTGAACCTGGGAGGTAGAGGTTGCAGTGAGTCAAGATCACACCATTGCACTCCAGCCCAGGTGACAGTGCGAGACTCTGTCTCAAAAAAAAAAAAAAAAAAAAAAAAACCAATGGTCCCTAATCATATAGCTGAATTGATGTCTAGTGTTCCTAGGCACCAGAAGGTTGTGATATTCTCTACAAAGAAAAGCCATGCATTAGATAAGCTTTATTCTGGCATAAGTTATAGTGTCACTGACTGTAAGCTCAATGTTAATCAAAAACACATATTAAATAAAGGGTATTTAAACAATAACACATATAAAACAAGCTTCTGTATTGATTAGTTGTGACCAGAGACTCACAAGAGCCAAAATCTCTATTTCCCATAGGATCAGTGTTTCAGTACTTACTAGTTCATTGTTCACAGCAACTTTGTAGAACATCATTACTGCAAATAATGAGAACAACTGAATTTCAAAGAAAGAAAAAAAGATTATGCTGAAAGATGTGAAGAAAGCTATAATGACAATGTCTCATCAAATGCAGAGTATCACTAAAGAAATAGAAATTACAAGAAAAAATAACCAAATAGATATTCTAGAGGTGACAAGAATACTAACTGAAATAATAATTTTATAATGTATATTTACCCTGGCAGAAGAATCGGTGAACACGAAGACAGATCAGTTGATATTATGCAGTCTTAAGAAGTGAGTGAAAAAAGAATGAAAACAAATAAATATAGCATCACAGAAATGTGTAACACCATTAAGCACACCAAAATACACATAGTGTGAGCACCAGAAGAAGAGGGAAGAGATACAGAAGAAAAAAAATTATAAAAATAATGGCTGAAAATTTTCCAAAATAATTGAAGATTTCAATATTCCACTTAATAGGACAACTAGGAAGAAATCAACAAGGAAATAGAAGATGTGAACACTACTACAGAACAACTGAAGCTAACAGACCTTAGGACACTGCACCCCAAAACAGCGTAATGTACACATTCTTCTGGAGTACACATCAAATATTCTTTAGGATAGAAATATGCTAATCCTTGGGAGGCTGAGGCGGGCAGATCACCTGAGGTCAAAAGTTCAAGACCAGTCTGACCAACACGGAGAAACCCCCGTCTGTACTAAAAAGGCAAAATTAGCTGGGCGTGGTAGCACATGCCTGTAATCCCAGCTACTCGGGAGGCTGGGGCAGGAGAATGGCTTGAACCTGGGAGGTGGAGGTTGTGGTTAGCCGAGGTCATGCCATTGTACTCCAGCCTGGGTGACAGAGTGAGACTCCATCTCAAAAAAAAAAAAAAGGTCAGTAAATTTTTTGTTTGTATTTTTAGTAGAGACTAGGTCTCGCCATATTGGCTTGGCTGGTCTCAAACTCCTCACCTCAGGTGATCCGCCCTCCTGGGCCTCCCAAAGTGCTAGGATTACAGGCATGAGCCACCATGCCTGGCCTAATGAACAACTTAGAAATGAAATTAGGGAAACAATTACATGTATAATTGCATCACAAAGCATACAATATTTAGGACTATTTTAATAAAAGGAGGGCAAATCTTAGATTCTGATAACTACAAAATGTTTTTGGAAATTAAGAAAGACCTAAAGAAGTGGAAAAATGTACTGTTTTCCTGGATTCATGGAATAGAAGACAATATTGATAAAATGACAATACACCTCATATTGATCTACAGATACAAATTAATCTTTATTTAATCCCAACTGCTTATTTTTCAGAAAATGACAAGTTGATCCTTAATTTATGTGGTATGTAAATGAACCCCAAATAGCCAAAATAAATTTGAAAATGAAAATCAAAGTTGGAGAACTACTTACTGATTTAAAACCTATCACAAAGCCTTATGTACAGTAATCAAAACAGTGAGGTACTGGCATAAGGAAACACATGCAGATCAGTGAGATACAGTTGAGATGGTAGAAATATACCCACATGCCTATGGTTAACTGATTTTCAACAAGGGAGCATAGACAATTTAATGGGGAAATAATACTTTCTTCACCAAATGGTGTTGGGACAGGTGGATATCCATATGCAAAGAATGCAGTTGGGACCCTACAAACATACCTTGTACAAAAATTGACTCAAAATAGATCAGGAATCAAAATGTAAAAACTAAAATAATAAAATTCTTAGAAGAAAACATAGAAGTAAGTACCTGTGACCTTGTATTAGCCAAAGGATTTTTAGACATAACCCTCAAAATGCAAACAAATAAAGAGAAAATAACTAAAGTTTATCAACATTTAAAACTTTTGTGCTTCAAAGGACACTATCCAGGAAAGTAAAAAAATAAACAAACAAAATACACAGGCAGCCTTCCTTCCCAGAGAAAAGCTGAAAGAGGACAGTGGTCCATGAGGCTTGTGGCAAACACACAATGCCAGTGTTCAAAAATTAGGCAAATGGCTCCTTGGCAGTGGAGGGGCCCTGGGGATGGGGTAGCCTGGGCTTCAGTCTCCCCTTAGGTTGCAAGAAGTTGACTGGCAGCAAGTGTGGAAGCAACAGCAGCATAAGTATAAGCTCTGGAGTGTTTATATGCTCCCCCTCAACCAGAGTTGTGAGATGCCATGCAGCCCAAATGGCTGGAAGGGATTCTGCTGTCCAAGAATGGGAATTCTCTTCAGAATACGGAGACTGTTCAGTTACTCTCAACACAAAGTTATAATTTTTGGGCTGGATAATTCAAGATAATCTACCAGTCTTTACCAGCTTTTTATGAATGAAGATTCACATCCATTTCCCACAATAGGAAGTAATGTTGAAGAGACAGTGGTTTAGTAATACATATTTCCTAATGTGAGATGCTGGTGTCCAAGAACATCTTCATTTTTCCTGGACACTTACTATGCTAACTGGATTTGTAATAGTTGTCATGGATGGTACAGACAGAGAGAGAAAGGATTTCTGTAACTAGAGAAGAACTTTATAAAAAGTTAGCACTTGTGCACCCAAGGAAAGTTGGAATGCTGATTTTTGCTAATAAACAATGTGCTAAATAATACATGCCTGACTGTACCTGAAATCTCTCAAGTTTTCAAACTAACATCTATTAGAGATGACCAAGCATAAACAGGAATATTGTGTTGTTACTGAGAGGGATTAGGCTAACTTAAATGTATAATGTTACAATTTAAGATTAGATTATTTCTACAGATTCCTTCTCATTGCCTGTATGTAAAGAAATGCTGGACTTTACCTGAAAGCAGCAAATATTAATGGTTTATATATATTTCTAATAAACTGATTTAAAGTGTTTTCTGTGTAAAGAAAAATTAAGTTCATTTATTTGAAAACAAGATAAAGTTTCACTTTCCTGTTCATCTTCTCGTTAGTTCATTCCAAAGTAAGGTCTTAAAGCTTGACATTTTTTTTTCAAAACGAATCCTCTCAGGACATTACGTCACCCATGCTAAATACAAAGGGAGGGGAAGATAATTTTAACTTTAAAAGATTTATTAGCAGTATAACCTTTCTTATAAACATCTTAATCCTTCTTAACTGAAGGTTTTTTCCTCTTCTTGTTACATCAAGACAAAATGTAAATCAACTTAGCTATTCAATTTCCAATCTTCTAAAACCATGTAACTTGTGAAAAGTATTTTGCATAAGGTAGTGTATATAAATCAAGTTCAAGTTAATGTCTTTGATGTATGTTCTAAAGAAAAGTGAATAATACATTAATAAGGTACTTAGCTATAACCATAGTGAGATAAATGCCACCATTGATGTTAAGTGGCATTTTGTATTTTTCCCGTTATATTATACCAACCAACACCCAAACCATTGAATTGCCCTTTAAAAGAAAGAAGGCTCTGCAAGAAACACAAATATTAGTCAGGCATGGTGGCACGTGCCTGCAGTTTTGGCTACTCGGGAGGCTGAGGTGGGAGGATTATCTGAGCCCAGAGAGGTTGAGGTTGCAGTGAGACAAGATTGTGCCATGGCATTCCAGCCTGGGTGACAGAGTGAGACCCTGTCTCAAAAAAAAAAAAAAAAAAAATTAAAAAAGAAAGGAAGGGAGAAAGTAATAAATGGTATGGAAGAAAATAATAAAAAGGAAAAAAGCTTGACATTGTATACATATTTTTGCTAAATGACACACACAGAAGCATGTAATACAAAGGAGTAGAATATACATGAAAATATTGAATTAATATTACTAAGAGGTAAAATTGGACAGTAAGCAAGTATCAGATTATTTCCTTTATTAGTCCTGCCAACCACGTTACCGAATAAATTGTTAATTTGGTAATTAGTCAATTGTGATTAAAATTATCAAGTGATCTTTTCAGTGCTAATTGACAACTGCTGTGTGAAAGTATGTCTCTCTAGAGAATAATACTCTACAAATAATATCAAATAATTTATCCAGAGTATTTTTAGGCATTAAATTATGTCAAATATTAAAAAATAAATTTGAGATTAAAAGTAACGAATATCGGCCGGGCGCGGTGGCTCACGCCTGTAATGCCAGCACTTTGGGAGGCCGAGGAGGGCAGATCACGAGGTCAGGAGATCAAGACCATCCTGGCTAACATGGTGAAACCCCGTCTCTACTAAAAATACAAAAAATTAGCCGGGCGTGGTGGCAGGAGCCTGTAGTCCCAGCTACTCGGGAGGCTGAGGCAGGAGGATGGTGTGAACCTGGGAGGTGGAGCTCGCAGTGAGCTCAGATGGTGCCACTGCACTCCGGCCTGGGTGACAGAGAAAGACTCCGTCTCAAAAAAAAAAAAAAAGTAACGAATATCTTCTAAGAAACAACATTAATTTATATTACTATTTCAAAATTTCTTATTGTAGAAATTGGAATATTCTCAGAGATTTTATTTCTAATACTTGTCTTTTATCTTTGTCTACCACATGAATATATTGTTTAACAATTAGAAAATCCAATATATTTAAATTATTGTAAGAATTTATTTTAAAAATTGATTGATATGGTACATTATTTGTATTAAGAAATAACTTGGTCACCACAGTACCTTAAAAAGCTCCACCTAAAGAATAGGAGAAAATTTTTCTAAATCTTATATCTGATATGGGACTTGAATACAGACTGTATAAAGAATTCTATAACTCAGTGATAAAATCTAATTATTATATGGGCAAATGATTTGAATAGACATTTTCCAAAGAAGACATACAAATGGCCAATCTTTATAATTTTTCTTTTTCAGGATGTCATGTAAATGGAATCACACACTGGTTTTTGTCACCATAATACATTTAATATCCATCTATATTGTTGTATAACACATACATTTATTATCTTAAAGATCTGTAGGGAAAGTCTGACACAGGTCTTACTGGGCTAGCTGTCACCAAGGTTATGCTTCTTTCTAGATGCTCCAGGGGAGAATCTGTTTCAGTGACTTTTCCAGCTTCTAGAAACTACCTCCATTCTTTGAATTGTTGCCCTGTTCATCTATCTTCAATGCCAGCAACATCATATCTTTCTGAACATTCTGAGATTATATTGTTCTCTCTGATTATAACCAGGAAACACTCTCTACCTTTACTAATTTATAAGGTTAGATCGGTCCACCTGAACAATCCTGGATAACTTCCCAATCTCATGGTCCATAAGTTTATTCCCATGTCCAAGTTCCCATTATGATGGCAAGTAATACACTCACACATTCTCGGAATTCAAACATGGTCATGTTTAGGAAGCATTTTTTTTATGCCTACTACAAGTTTCTTTTCATTTACGAGGATTCCATTGTATTGATGTGTCAAAATTAATTTAGCCCATTGCCAGTTGATGAACATTTGAGTTGTTGGCAGTTTTTGGTGATTATCAATAAAGCTTCTATTTACATTCTATGGATCTATGTTTTTGCTTCCATTGGGCAAATACCTTGATAATCCCTGCATAATTATTTAATATTACTAATATCATAAGAGAGTTTAAGTTTTGGAAAGCTTTCAAGCTTACTGTGGTGGATACAAGTTTTTCAAAATACTGCTTTTTGCTAAAGACCTTGAATTTTATCATTGGTCATTATTGTCCTTGAAGTTATAGGCCCGTTTTGGTCACCTTGCAGAAACTATTTGCCAAACAACCAAATCTGACAAAGATATAGTTTGCTTGACAGTTGTTATTGTCACGTGAATTTTCTGTGCCATGACAAAAATGGCTAATTCAGGTTGCAACTAAAACAATCACACAAGTGCTTTTTCCTAATATAACCATCCTGCTTCTCCTGCCAGGTAAGTATTAACTATCCTACTTCCATATGCAGTAGAAGTGTTTTATGAGTACTCTTCACGTGTTACACAGAATATTAAAAAGTTAGATCCTCATGGTCAAGATTAATTAGATTAATAATTTCTTTTCTTCTTCAAGAATATTCGTAAGTAAAACTGATTTTTGTGTGTGTGTAACTGCTTTGATTCATGCTTAGACTCAGCAGTTTCTCCAACATGAACTTTACACCACCATTGCTTCGCACAACAGAGAAGACAAATAGTGCTTTATTATTATCTGGAACATAGTTTTGACCTCATGGACCCCCTGAAAGGATGTTGAAGACTCCCACACTTTGAGAATGGCTGCTGCTGATAAATCATTGTCCATAGACTCCTGAAAGGCAGAGGATCTCTTTTATAAAGTAATAAAATACTCTTTGGCAACTATATATAAATACCAAAGTACTAAAAATATATGATCTGTACATTACATGTATGACATTTCCAATATCTTTTTTAAAATTTTAGTTACTGAGCTGAGGCTAGAGTTGCTTTATGCTGGCCTGTAAACATAATTAAGTTTCAGCGTTCTGTGTATTGAACGACTGAATGTACAGATGCTATCTGTGAGGTAAGGTTAATATTCCTATCTTACACATGAGGAAGTTTTGCTTAAGGGAAGTTAATTAATTTTATAATATGTGATTGTATTAGTTCTTTCCTCCATTGCTATAAAGAAATAGCTGAGACTGGGTAATCTATAAAGAAAAGAGGTTTAATTGACTCATGGTTCTGTAGACTGAACAGAAAGCATGTTGCTGGCATCATCCTGGCATCTGAGGAGGCCTCAGGAAGCTTTTAAATCGTGAGAGAAGGTGAAGGGGAAGCCAGCAGGTTACATGACCAGAATGGGAGCAGGGGGAGTGGGGAGGTACCACATATTCTTGAAGAATCAGATCTCCTGAAAACTCACTCTCTATCATGATGACAGAACCAAGCTATGAGGGATGCACTCTCATGACCAAAACACCTCCTACAAGGTCCCACCTCCAACACTAGAGGTTACAATCCAACATGAGATTTGGGTAGGGACAAATATCCAAACTATATTATTCCACCTCTGGTCCCCCAAAAATCTCATGTCCTTCTCATATTGCAAAATACAATCATGCCTTCCTAATAGTCCCTCAATATCTTAATTCATTCCAGCATTAAGTGAAAAATCCAAAGTCCAAAGTCTCATCTGAAATGAGGCAAGTCCCTTCCACGTATAAGCCTGAAAAATAAAAACAAGGTATTTACTTTCAAGATAAAATGGAGATACAGGCATTGGATAAACATTCTCATTCCAAAAGGGAGAAACTGGTCAAAAAAAAAAAAAAAAAAAAAGGCTACAGGGCCCATGCAAGTTTGAAACCAAGCAGGACAGTCATTAAACCTTACAACTCCAAAATAATCTCCTTTGACTCTGTCCAACATCTGGGGCACAGTGCTGTGAAGTGTGGGCTTCCAAGCCCTTGGGCAGCTCTGCCTCTGTGGCTTTTCAGGGCTCAGCCCCCCTTGGCTGCTCTTATTGTTTGTGGTTGAGTGCCTACAGCTTTTCCAGGTGAAGCGTGCAAGCTGCCAGTGGATCTACCTTTCTGGGGTCTGGAGAATGGTGGCCTTCTTCTCACAGCTCCACTAGGCAGTTCCCCATTGGGGACTCAGTGTGGGGGCTCTAACCCCACATTTCCCCTTGTCACTACTCTGGTAGGGGTCCTCTGTGAGGGCCCTGCCCCTGCAGCAGGCTTCTGCCTAGGCACTCAGGTTTTCTCATACATCCTCTGTATGAGATGTATGAGAAATCTAGGCAAAGGCTGCCAAGCCTCCCTTCATTCTTGCACTCTGTAACCCTGCAGGCTTAACACCATGTGGTTGCTGTGAAGGCTTATGGCTTGTGTTCTACAGAATGGCAGCCTGAACTCTTGATTGGGCTTCTTTGAGCCATGGCTGGAGCTGGGATGGTCAGAATGTGAGGAGCCCTGTCCTGAGGCTGTGCAGGGGGTCAGTGGGCCCTCACCAATAAAACCATTCTTAACTCCTAGGCCTCTGGGCTTATGATGGGAAGGGCTGCCACAAAAGTCTTTGAAATGCCTTCAATGCCTTTTTCCCATTGTCTTGGATATTAGCACTTGGCTCTTTGTTAGTTATGCAAATATGTCTAGCAAGTAGTTGTTCCACAGCCTGCTTGAATTCCTCTCCAGAAAAAGCTTTTCATTTCTTTGCCACATAGGTAGGCTGCAAATTTTCCAGACTTATCCTCTCCTTTCCTTTTAAATGTAAATTCCAACTTCGAGTCATTTATTTGGTCCTGCATCTGAGCATAGGTTGTTTGTTAGAAGCAGTGAGGTCAAATCTTGAATGCTTTGCTGCTTAGAAATGTATTCTGTCAGATACCCTAAATCAGCATTCTGAAGTTCAAACTTCCACAGATCCCCAGGGTAGGGGCACAATGCAGCAAATCTCTTTGCTAAGGTGCAACACACATACTCTTTGCTCCAGTTCAAAATAAACTCCTCATTTCCATCTGAGACCTCTTCAGCCTAGATTTCCCTGTCCATGTCACTATCAGCATTTTGGTTACAACCATTCAACTAGTTTCTAGGAAGTTCCAAACTTTTCCTCATCTTCCTATCTTATTCTGTGCCCTCCACACTCTTCCAACCTCTGCCTGTTACCCAATTCCAAAGTGGTTTCCACATTCTCAGGAATCTTTATAACAATGCTCCACTCCTAGGTACTAATTTTACGTATTAGGCCATTCTTGCATTGTTATAAAGAAATACCTGAGGCTGGGTAATTTATATATATAAAAAAAAGACATTTGATTGGCTCATGGTTCTGCAGACTGTATAGGAATCATGATGCCAGCATCCTCCTGGCTTCTGGGGAGGCCTCAGGAAGCTGTCAATCATGGGAGAACATGAAGGGGGAAGCAGCACATCACATGGCCAGAATGAGAGCAAGGTGAGGGGAGGTGCTACACACTCTTAAACAACCAGATCTCACAAAGACACACTTGCTATTGGGAGGACAGCACCAAGCCATGAGGGATAAGCTCTCAGGAGCCAAATACCTTCTACTAGGCCCCACCTCCAAAACTGGGGAATACAATTCAACATGAGATTTTGGCAGAGACAAATATCCAAGCTATATCAGGAGTTAAGATTCAAAGCCAGGTCTGTCAGAATTGAATATTTGGGCTCTTTTTGCTATAGCATGCTGCCTTCCTATCATATAAATAGTAACTCTGGAAATGAAGTGGGAATAATAATAGAAGTCAATAATGACATGTACATATGAATATATTTCTATTCCTTTCATTTATAAAATATTGAATTTCACATTTTATATGAGGCTTAGCGTCAATGAGCTTTTCCATGGATGTTACTTCAAATTTATCTTATGATATCTTGTTCAGTTTGAAACCGGAGGCTTCAAAACAACTGTCATTTTATCCAGTCATAAATGAGGGAAGTCAAAATTGATTAATTCATTCTTGTCACTGTTCTATCCTTAATCTTTCCAGTGATTTCTAAGCAATTTACTTTTAATTTGTTTAGTTTATGGAAATTGCTAGTAGTGGAATTATGTTTGAGATTTCCCCAAAAGAGAATTTTATTAAAGAACTGAGTTGGAAAAAAATTACATTCTTTAGAGACATATTGAGGCACAATTTTCCATAAATCCAGTTCATCTCTGGGTAATTATGGCCATGTCCTTCTGATACTGACAGAATTGGATATGGCATAAAAGTTTGATTGATCTTATGATTTGTGATTCTTTTTGATGTCCCCACAAGTAGCACTCGTAGAGGAGTCAGTATTAATAAGATTCATTACTCATGGATCTATGCAAACAGGCTAGTGCATATCAAGATGAATATTTCATTTAGGGCAATGTGGGCTTGAGATGCAGGTTGAAGAGGTGGAATGATCAACTGAAATTGTATAGACTTCCTTCTATACTGAAAACTCTGATCCAAATATAACTCTAAGCTTCTCATCCTACTTCTATGACTGTCTCTTTACTCTTTATCTACTAGGTTATATAATGTAATCCATATCCTAAACATGGACATTGGTACAGTGGAAAGAACACTTGGACAGGAATAGGATGACCTGAGATCTGAAATACTATACCTTAGTGTACTTCTCTTTTCTGTGCCTCACTTTTTGGTTGCTGTAAAAAAAAAAAAGAGGTTGGGCGAAATGAACTGAAATTCTTTCAACCTCTATCTTTGTGACAGTGAGAAAAGGAGAAAAAACTTGCACTATAATATTTGCCTACAGAGTTAATCAAATTAGGAACCAAAGAATAATACTCTCTAATTGTAGTTTTTTGGTAATCCTTATCAGACTTTCGTTTTCCAGCTTATGATAAAGTCATAGAGATCTTCGTCCTTTGAGGTTGCTCATATAGCATTCATATACATTGAATCTAGCTAACTGTGTCTAAAACACCACCAACATAAAGTATTAGTTCAATGGATGAAAATATCAGCTCAACATTAATTTAAAACATATGGCTACCCTCCAAAATTATTTGGATAAATTTTTCCTTTTTAATTGGCTGCTAGCCTGGTAAAGATGTAATCTCAAATCAAAAACCTCAATAATAAGAGAGAGCATGAAAACATTTATTAAAAGCTATTTTTTAAAAAATGGATGAAAACTTTAAAAATGAACTACAGTATAGAAAAATATGATGATATTAAAGTCCTGTAAACCAAAAGGCCAAAACAGGTTAAATATAATTTATGCTCACCAAAGTGAGTCACTGTTTAGAATCTTGTCCTTTTCCCACGTGCAATCTTGGCTGCTAGAAACAATGATAGAATACATTGTTACTACATTGATCCACTAAATACCCTAATTGGCCCCAGGTATGCTGGGCTTTACTGGACAGCCCAATGAGTGCCAGCAGTTGACTAAAATGTTCTTATTCTGGGCCATCTGATAATGAGCAGGCGAGCCCGTTAATACATGTACCATTATGGCCTGATTGTGAACATTTCAGTTTTAATGACATTTTACTTAGCAGGGACACATTTTTAGAACACTAATCAGTGCTTTGAAGTTTATTTATATTTAGCATTCTTTGTTCTAAGTAGAAAACAAAACTATTAAAAAAAAACCACACAAAAGTTAAATGACCACCATTGTTGAGGATATCAATCAGACGACCGGACACAAAAGTTAAATGACCACCATTGTTGAGGATATCAATCAGACGACCGGAGAATGGTTACTATCTCAGGTTTCCAGGGATATTGAGATTAAACAACTTTTCTTATTATCTATTGAGTCAGGCAGAAAATAAATTACAACACTGCTTTGGAAGTAGCAAGGACCACCACATTAAGTAAAATGGGATTTCAGGAAGGAAGAAAGGTGGATACTGAATTTTCCTTGAAATAATTCTTATAAAAGACAAATACTAAATTAATCACACTGTATATGATGATTTAAAATGAGGGCATTTTCAACCACCTTTCTGGATTTACATTTTATTTTATTGTATTCTCAGGGAAACAGATTGAAGTATTGCTGTAGATTATTGTAAACAATTTGAGAAAATAAGTCTGAGTATGTGGAAGAAATTATTTCATAAGGCTGTAAAACTCTGAATAAAATAACTAAAAGCATTATGAACTCACTTGAAGAATTGGGTTCATTGTAATCAATGCATATAGATACATGCAAGCATGGACCAGAAGCATGAGCATAATACATGCAAATCTGTGTTTTCAAATATTAGTGGAAATACTGCTTGTGCAAGTCATTAACATTGTTAGTATGCTCTGCATTGCTGTGGAAGACTCGTTGACTAATGGGATATGTACACCAAAAGTAATGTGAATACTTTCAGAAGTTTGTACTTGTGAACTACAACATTGGCAAGTTTATTATAAAACATGTATAAGTCATAATATCTTCACTAAAAAATTTAATATCCAAGGAAGGGGATTCTAACTAAAGGAAGCAGTTACAGCTTTAGTTCTCCAAATAAATAATAATAAGTACAGATTACTATAAGAGTGTTTAATGGGAAAATTGACTTATTCTGGGTTATCAGTGAAGATCTCTCTGTTATGGGAATATGGCATATTAATTATTCATTCTTTTATGACTTTCGGAAGGCTTTGGCCAATGGAGGAACTCTAACAGATTAAAGAAATGAAAAAATAAAGATATATTTATTCCCTCCGTTTTTTTCCCCCTGCATGGCTGCCTTAGGCTGTTTTTGTTCCTTGACCATCAGCCGCTACATATGTCTATCCCACACTTTCTACAGGATTCTCTCCCTCCTTCTTATCTCCTGGCCTAGGGGTGTTACTAGCCCTAAAATACTTCAGTGTCTCTTGTAGTTTCTCTAAAATGTGCCCACATCTTTGTAAATAGTCTCACAGTTAAGCCCTTTTTTATCCTAATTTGCTGTGTCCCTGATTAATAGAGGCTTTGTTAAGGTAGTTAAGCTGACACTAGTAAGATGACTAGAGGGTTGATAGGAAGAAAAATTTGCGTGGAGGCATAAGAAGCAGATTGCGAAAGGAGAATATTGTCAGAGTGGGACTTGCATATACGAAGTCTTTAAGGCAAAAATGAGAAACACATTTTAGAGATCAAATAAAGGTCAGTATGGTTGGAACCTATGAGCATATTATGATTATTCATTCTTATGACAAACATTCAGAGAGTTCCTTCTGCTATGTATTTGCTACTTCTAGAGGGAGATACTAGGGAGTAAAAGGAAGGATCAGACAAATTTGAACAGAATGTAGTTGTTATGGTAGAGACAAACGTGTTTGTTTCCTCCACTAGACTGTAGTGGAGTGATGATACAGGTTGTATAAAATGTTCTGGGATTATAATGAAGGGAAATATTAATTTTGACTAGAGGTATGTCTTATATATACAGTGATATTTGAGCTAGCATTCTAATATTGAGTAGAAATTTAGCAGGCTGAATCCATTGCACATGGGATTTAACAGTAGACACCATTGATATATTCATTTGCTCAACAAATATGTACTCGAGTAGTTACTATGTATGCCAGGAACTACTGTTCAAGCCACTGGAGATAAAACAGTACAAAGACTGACAGAATCCAAATTCTTATTAAGCTCATATTCTAGTGGAGGTGATTTAAATTAAACAAATCAATATATGTAATATAATTTCAGGTAGTAATATATGGTCTGAAGAAAAGTAAAACAGGATAATGAAATGAGAGTCCTGGAGTGGGTGTCTACAGCACTGTTTTAAACAGAATGATAATCTCATAAATGAAGCAGCAATGCAAGCAAAGATAAGGAGCAAGAATATTGGGGATCAGAAGAAATTTCAAGTGAAAGACTGAAACAGGAAAACACTTGGGGGCATATTCAGAGAAAAGCAAATAAATCAATGTAGCTTTTAGGTATATGGCACAGGCTTTATGATAAGTTAGGGACTAAATAAGAAGAGTCTTATATGCCACACCAAAGAATTTTTATTTTATTTTTTAAGTAATTGGGATCATCACTTGGTTTAAAGCAAACTTGACTAGAATAATCGTTGGCAATTTAGAAGATGATTTATCAAAGTAAAAAACTGAAGGCAAGTAATCAAGTTAGGAGGAGAGCACATAGCATAGGCTAAGATATTTTCAGCCTATTTTAGGACAATGGCCATGACATGGGAGAGGACAGGGTGAATTGTAGATGTTATGCAGAAACTTTTCTTTAACTTTTATTTTAGGTTCAGGGGTACATGTGCAGCTTTGTTATATTATATTGGTAAACTGTGGGTCATGGGGGTTTGGTGTACAGGTTATTTTGTCACCCAGGTAATAGGCATAGTACCAGATAGGTATTTTTTTCTGATATTCACCCTCCTCCCACTTTCCACCCTCAGTTAGGCCCCAGTGTCTGTTGTTCCCCTTTTTTGTCCTTGTGTTCTTGTTGTTTAGCTCCTACTTATAAATGAGAAAAAGTGGTATTTGGTTTTCTGTTCCTGCATTAGCTTGCTTAGGATAATGGCCTCCAGATCCATCCATGTTACTGTAAAGGACATGATCTTGTTGTTTGTTATGGCTGCATAGTATTCCATGGTGTATATGTACCACATTTTCTTTTCTTTATGCAGTCTACCATTGATAGGCTTTCATGTTGATTCCATGTCTTTGCTATGGTGAATCATACTGCAGTGAACATACACGTGCATGTGTATTTATGGTAAAACAATTTATATTCCTTTGTATCCAACCCAATAATGGGATTGCTGGGTCAAATGGTAATACTGCTTTAAGTTATTTGAGAAGTAGCCATACTGCTTTCCACAATGGCTGAACTAATTTATACTCCCCCCAGCAGTGTATAAGTATTCCCTTTTCTCTACAACCTTGGCAGCATCTGTTATTTTTTTGACTTCTTAGTAATAGCTATTCTGACCAGTGTGAGATGATATCTTACTGTCGTTTTGATGTGCATTTCTCTAAAGATTAGTGATGTTGGACATTTCAGAAACTTGACAGGAATCTAGTAATGATGAAAGCAGAGATTTATATTTGTTTGTTTCTGTTTTGTTCATTGCAACTTACCTAAGCATCAAGAACACAAGAATGTAATAGGTGCCCATTAACTATTTATTGGATGAGTAGAAAATTTGGTGGCTGACTAGATGCTTTCAAGGAAAATTAATGAGAAGCATGTTTCAGGGGATAAGGATGATCAGGTGTATTAGTTTGTTCCTGCATTGCTATAAAGAACTACCTGAGACTGGGTAATTTATAAACAAAAAGGGTTTAATTGACTCATAGTTTCATAGGCTGTACATGGCTGGGGAGGCCACAGGAAACTTACAATCACGGCAGATGGGGAAGGGGAAGCAGGCATGTCTTACCTGACCAGAAAAGGAGGAAGAGAGTGAAGGGGAAGGTCCTACACACTTTTAAACAATCAGATCTCTTGAGAACTTACTCACTATCATGAGAATAGCAAGGGGGAAATCCATCCCCATGATCCAATCACCTCCCTTCAGGCCCCTCTCTTAACACTGGGGATTATAATTCGACATAAGACTTGGGCAGGAACACAAATCCAAACTATACAATTCCATCCTTAGCCCCTCCCAAAACTCATGTCCTTCTCACATTACAAAATACAATCCTCCTTTGTCAATAGTCCTTCAAGTCTTAACTCATTTCAGCATTGACTCAGAATTCCATAGACCAAAGTCTCATCTGAAACAGGGCAAGTTGTTTCTGCCTATGAGCCTGTAAATCAAAAGCAAGTTAGTTAATTCTAAGATACAATGGGTGTATAGGCATTGGGTAAATACACCCATTCCAAGCATGAGAAAATAGCCAAAACAAAGAGGTATGGATATTGGATAAACATTCCCATTCCAAAATGGAGAAATTGGCCAAAAGAAAAAGGCTACAGGCCCCATACTAGTCCAAGAAACACCAGGGCAATCATTAAATTTTAATGCTTCAAAATACTCTCCTTTGATTCCATGTCTCACATCCAGGCCACACGATGCAAGAGGGGGTCTCCCAAAGACTTGGGTAGCTCTGCCCTGTGGCTTTGCAGGGTATAGCCCCCTTGGCTGCTTTCATGGGCTGGCATTGAGTACCTGTGGCTTTTCTAGGAGCCCAGTGAAGACTGTTGGTGGATCTACCATTCTGTGGTCTGGAGGATGGTGGCCCTCTTCTCACAGCTCCACTAGGCAGTGCCTGAGTGGGAACTCTGTGTGGGGGTTCCAATCCCATATTTCCCATCTGCACTGCCCCACTAGAGGTTCTCCATGAGGACTTTGCCCCTGCAGCAGACTTCTGCCTGGACATCCAGTTGGTTCCATACATCCTCTGAAATCTAGGCAGAAGCTCCCAAGCTTCAATTCTTTTCCTCTGAGCACTTGCAGGCTTAACACCACTTGGAAGCCTCCAAGGCTTATGGGTTGCACCCTCTGGAGCAGTGGCCTGAGACACATCTGGGACCCTTTTAGCCATGGCTGGAGATGGAATGACTAGGATGCGGGGAGCAGTGACCTGAGGTTACATGTGGCAGCAGGGCTCTGGGCCCAGCCTGCAAAACTATTCTTCCCTCCTATGCCTCCAGGCCTATGATGAGAGGGGCTGCCAGTGAAGGTCTCTGAAATTCCTTTGAGGCATTTTCCTCATTGTCTTGGCTATTAACATTTGACTCCTCTTTACTTACGCAAATTTCTGTAGCCAGCTTGAACTCCTCCCCAGAAAATTGTTTTTTTCTTTTCTACTACATGTGTAGGCTGCAAATTTTCCAAACTTTTACACTCTCCTTCTTTTTTCAATGTAAGTTATTGGTCCATGTCACTTCTTTGCTCATGAATATAAGCTGAGGCTGCTGTAGCAGCCATGCCATATCTTGAACTTTTTGCTGCTTAGAAATTTATTCTCCCAGATACCCTAAATCATCACTCTCAAGTTTCATGTTCCACATATCTCTAGGGCAGGGTCACAATGCCTGCAATCTCTTTGCTAACACATAACAAAAGTGACCTTTGCTCCAGTTGTCAATAAGTTCTTCATCTCCATCTGAGTCCATCTCAGCCTGGAGTTCATTGTCCATATTGCTATCAGCATTTTGATCACAACAATTTAACAAGCGTCTAGGAAGCTCCAAATATTCCCTCATCTTTCTGTCTTCTTTTGAGCCCTCCAAACTGTTCTAACTTCTGCCTGTTACCCAGTTACAAAGTCACTGTATTAGTCTATTCTCACACTGCTATAAAAAACTACCCGAGACTGGGTAATTTATAAAGGAAAGAGGTTTAATTGGCTCAGGGTTCTGCAGGCTGTACAAAAAGCATGATTGGCAGAGGCCTCAGGAAACTTAACAATCATGGTGGAAGGCATGGGGAGGTTGACATGTCCTACACCACTGGAGCAGGAGGAAGAGAGAGTAAAGGGGGAAGTGCTACACACTTTCAAACAACCAGACCTCATGAGAACTCTCACTCACCATGAGAACAGCAAGGGAGAAATCTGCTTCCATGATTCAATCACCTCCCACCGGATCCCCCCCACCACCACAACACAGGGGATTACAATTCAACATGGTATTTTGATGGAGGCACAGAGCCAAACCATATCAGTTGTTTCCACACTTTCAGGTATCTTTATAGCAATGACCCACTTCCTGGTACCAATTTTCTGTATTAGTCCATTCTTGTATTGCTATAAACAACTACCTGTGACTGGGTAATTTATAAAGAATAGCCATTTAATTGACTCACAGTTCCACAGGCTGCACAGGAAACACAGCTGGGGATGCCTCAGGAAACATACAATAATGGCAGAAGGCAAGGAAGCAGTCATGTCTTACATGGCTAGAGAAGGAGGAAGAGATCAAAGGGGGAGGTGCTAGACACTTTTAAACAAACATGTCCTGATAACTCACTCACTATCATGAGAACAGCAAGGGGAAAATCTGCCCCCATGAACCAGTCACCTCTCAGCAGCCCCTTCCTCCAACACTGGGGATTACAACTTGACATGAAATTTGGGTGAGGACACAAATCCAAACCATATCACCAGGCTTTCTAGTCGTGTGTCTAGGTGGAAGATGATACCATCAGTTAATTTAAGGTAGGGAAATCTGAAAAGAATATGAAAAGGGAATGTGAAGGCGGGCAAAGAAGGATAATTGTGCCTTAATATTTTAGAAGTGAAACTGATTGGAAATGATTCCAAGTTATCTGTGTACATTTTATACCTAACTTGTACACGTTTAACATGCTTACTGTAAGATTTCTTTCAGCATGAATAAGGTTACCCTTAAGGACCTGGATAAGCTTGTGATTTGCTGAGGCTCCTCTGGAGGGATTGTGCAAAGAAGCAGAATCATGGACATCAGTGGCAAGCTAAGGAGGTGATGACTGCTTCCACTTATTGGTGATGGTTAGAAAGTTGAGAAATAGACATCTCTGAAATGTTTGTTTTTATCTATTATTAATCCAAATACTGTGTTTAGCTATGAGATAAGAGCCTCTGTGGATAGGCAAGGCTCTATCCTGCAAAATGATTCAACAACCCACTTGGATGTCAGAGTAAATGTAAGGAGGGCGTGATATTAATCATATCAGGTAGAACCCTTCTCCTCCACTTTCTGAAAGCTTGTGGATCCTGTTGATCCCCCCACCAGGTACCTTTACTTGATGTTGAATTTATTGGGAAATGACGTTTATTCACTGAGATCAAAGAGTAATTTAGTACTTTCCAGTTTGGGTTAACAGTTCCTCTTGAAGAGAAACTTAAAAAGTTAAAAAGTGATTAGATCATTAATGATCAACTTTACCTTTTCATATTGTCTCCATCAGATACTCATCTTCTTTGCTCTATTGGTACAAAATCTTTTCAAGTTACAGTTTTACAAACAATAGTAATAACAGACAATTATTGCTAAGAAGAGTCATTATTTTCTAACACATTTTACTGTTTCAAATTTAATCTCTACAGATATAACCATTTGACAGCCTCTGGAGACAGAGAAGTAGGGGAAGTGGTACACCAGGAAGGAGAGGTGGCAGTGGAGCAGGCAGACAGCATAGAGCCAGAGCAGGAAATGTCACTGTGCTGTCCATGGGGCTTACCAGGCAGTCATCTAGGCAATTGACTCTTACCAGAACCATGAGAATGCACTACTTCCTCAAGCTTCTCTTTCATTCCAGGGACTCCAAGGGCTTATCAGAATCTCCCCAAACAATTCATCTACTGATATACACAACTTTACCTTTCATTTGTCAAATAGGAGTAACTGTCAAGACAGAGCTGACCATACCCAACAAGCTTTCTAAAGCTGATACTTGTACACTTGATACAAGATAAAAAGATAGTGTGTAGAACAAACGGCTCTTATCAGGTAATACAAGTAAGAATGGCCTAGGCAGAAGAGGAATCCTGCAATGAATAGTAAACAATTAGATAACCATGTGTGGAGTGCCAATGTGGAAAGCACCTCAAGCCATTCCAGATCCAATGCCCAAGTGGAAAAGAACAGCCTCCATTAATCTTGCATATACAACTCAAAAGTCAAGGGTCGCCAGTGGTGTTCTCATGGGACCATATAGACACAGGGTGATTCACTTCCTGGAACTGAAGGACTATGAAACCAGAGTTGCTTGTTTCAATGCAGAAAGACAGCCTTCAAAAAATAACAAGAACTCACTTGGAAAAAATTATGTACCAGGTAGCCAATCTGAATACCAAGAATATTTAATATGTCTTAAAAAATTACGTTTTCGAAGAGCTTCAAAGAGACTAGCCTAGACACAGTGGGCTAAACAGGCAGACATTGGAGTTGGTACTTTTCAGAAAAGTAGATCTATTTCAGAATGCTGCTAGTATCAATCACCTGGAATCATCTATAGTTCTAGTACAGATGACACATCATGTTCTCAGAAAGAGCTTTTCCATTTAGCTTTTATTGATCCCTGAAATAAATAATAAGTTAGAATATCTCTCTTGAAAATTATAGTACAGTCAACATCAAATGGTCATTTGAATAATACCAGTGAAAAATCTTCTGCAGGCATTCTACCACCTTCTTCAGCTAATGCCAACCCCTCTTCACCACTGCCTGCAGCCCACCTTCCCATTTCAAAGCATCCCCTGCCTGTAAATTCCAATTGCCATTCTTGTAGAAAGACCTGGGATTCAATATCCATATGTTGACAGTTTTATATGGTTTGGCTGTAACCCCATCAAAATCTCAACTTGAATTGTATCTCCCAGAATTCCACATGTTGTGAGAAGGGACCCAGGGGGAGGTAATGGAATCATGGGGGCAGGTCTTTCCTGTGCTATTCTCGTGATAGTGAATAAGTCTCATAAGATCTGATGGGTTTATCAGGGGTTTCCGCTTTTGCTTCTTCCTCATTTACTCTTGCTGCCTCCATGTGAGAAGTGCCTTTTACTTCCCGCCATGATTCTGAGCCATGTGGAACTGTAAGTCCAATTAAACCTCTTTTTCTTTCCAGTCTTGGGTTTGTCTTTATCAGCAGCATGAAAACAGACTAATACACACTTTTAGTCAAAACAGTAGCATCTTTGAGAACCAGAAGAATAAACACACTTATTTGGAAATGTTAGCCTCTATTTTATTTCAAATGAAGTATCTGAAACTCATGGAGAGAAAACATTTGATGCCTGTCCAGAATTTTAAATATAAATTTATAGAATGTAGAGCCAAGAGGCAAAAGTACAATACTGAGATGATGCAGGAACAGAAGACAGATCATAAAAGACAGATGAAGATGCAAAGCCAAACTCCAGTAAAAGAGATAAAATGGTTTGCACTGCATTTGTGAAGACCTGTCCAATATCTTGGCTCCCAGATTATTTACTAAGTATTTCACTATAGTTTCCTCTGAGCAATGTCAGCATTATGAGCTGGAATTTATAGCAGAATATGGTTAATATCCGGTCTTGTATGCCAAAATGCTGACGTTATCTAGCACAGTTATTAACCTAGATTCAAAAAGAAATCTCCTTTCTCCAGGTTCAAAAGAGTATAATGATATTAATTTTTAAAATCTCCCTTAATATCAAAAGATGAAATAATCACATTTTGTATGCAGAGAAATATAGATGCCTGTATCTTTATAACAAGCCGGTTCACATTAAAAGCAAGTAGATCCATGGCACTAGTGCAACACTTGGATCAGAAAAAAACATAAGCTTATTTATTTAAAAATCCATGTATGCTCTCACTAATAAGTGGGAATTGAATAATGAGAACACATGGACACAGGGAGGGGGACATCATACACTGGGGCCTGTCAGGGGATGGGGAGCAAGGGGAAGAAGAGTGTTAGGACAAATACCTAATGCATGCGGGGCTTAAAACCTAGATGATGGGTTGACAGGTGCAACAAACCACCATGCCACATGTATACCTATGCAACAAACCTGCACGTTCTGCACATGTATTCCAGAACTTAAAGTAAAATTTAAAAAAAAATCCTAATTACTTCCCATAAGGTTCTTTGTATTTAAGACAGAGTTTCACTCTGTTGTCCAGGTTGTAGTGCAGTGGTGCCATCAAAGTTCACTGCAACCTCCAGTTCCTGGGCTCAAGGAATCTTCCTGTCTCAGCATCGCTCATAGCTGGGAGTACAGATGGATGCCACTATACCCAGCTAATTTTTTTGTAGAGACAGCGTCTCACTATGTTGCCCAGGCTGGTGTTGAATTCCTGGGCTCAAGCAATTCTCCTGCCTTGGCCTCTCAAAGTACTAGGATTACAGGTATGAGCTACCACACCTGGCCCTTCCTGTAAGATTCTTAAGGGATGAAACTTCTTTTTCTATAGAAACTTTCAGTATTATTATTTTAATTTTAATTTTTCTTCTTTCTTATTTTAATTTTAAATTTTGACATTTATGTTTATTTATTGTTTATTATTTAATTTTCATTTTATTTTATCTTAATTTTTATGCACTTTTCAAGCCATTTCATCTCTTCCTTTTTACTCTCAAAATTTGTGTTTCCAGTTCTTTCTAAAAAATGTTGAGGATCCAATGTCTATGAATCAAAATTATGTACGTTAAAAGAAAAAAAGCCTATAGTGAGTAACGTTCAATGTTTTCAGTTTTTTTCTGGACCTAGCTTTTTTTTGGACCATTTTTTAAATAACTATAGAAGCTGTGAGATAAAGCATTCTTAATGCAAACTCACCCTTAACATAGAAATTTAGAAATTTCCACAAAATAATAAGATTCTTCAAACAATAAACATTTTCATTTCATTATATTTATTCATTGTCTTTGATTGAAACTGTCACTTGTTTTTATCTTGAGAGAACACAAGCTATGCAAAGAATTCCAACTAATGATTCAAATTGTGTTGTTTTTTTCAAAGCATTGCCATTTGAAATGGGAAGCATCATGTTTACAAATCTGAGTTTTGAAATGCTTCCCAAAATTTGCTTGTTGTCTTTAGTAAATATTTGTCTCTACCATCTAAAAGATAATTGGTACATATCAAAGAATATAAGTAACAGTTACACACATTAGAAAGCCTAATTATAAAATGAATACTTGTAAACTCACCATGCAACTTAAGAATTAGAGCATTTCCAATCTTTGTATTTCTTTCATCTAACCTGTGCCCCTGCCTCCTCGTAGTGGCAACTATTTCCCACATTTATGTTTATTTCTCCATTGCTGTTTGCTTTTAATACAACTTTTATAAACATACTTAAACAGTATATTGTTCAGTTTCTTATCTTTATGAAAATGATGTTACACAGCATATAGTCATCTGCAGCTTTCTTCAACCAACCTTATGCTTTTAGGATTTATTTATTAGACTGATGTGTATAGCTATAGTTTATTCATTTTTCTCTTATATATTGTGACTGTAGCATAATTTAGTTATTCATTCTCTTATTGTTAGAGATTGGATTATTTTGCATTTTTTGTTACTACAATGTTGCTGTGATTTTTTTGCATGTTTACCCCTTTGCAATATGTGTGCTCATATTTTCATGTTTTTAAGTCTCTATTTTATACCCCAAGAGTATTTAGTATTCTTGTTTTTAATGGTCAATATTTGTTTAAATTTATATGCATTTCTCATTGTTTTTCAGGCCCTTCTTCATTTTCTTATTTCCTACTGAGATAATTTTCTTTCTCCTTGAATAGCTGCCTTTATTCTTTTATGTGTGTCTGCTGGCAGTGAATCTTAGTTTTTTAGTATGCATATGTATTTAATTGCTTTTTGAAGGACATATTTACTAGATATAGAATTCTAAGTTGGTGGTTATTTTCTTTTGGCAGTATAAGAATATAATTTCATTTTGTCTTGGCTTTTTCATTTTTGATGAATAATTAGCTATTGATTTTATCGTTTCTCCTTTCATAGTAATGTGTCTATCTATAGCCTTTTTAGGATTTTCTCCATGTTTTTGGTGTTTAGTAGTACTATTAAGATGTGTGTAGTTGTGATGTCTGTTATTTATCTTGCTTGGATGCAGAATGCTTCTTGAAACTAAAGTTTGATGCAATCCACTAGGCTTGGAAAATTATCTGCTAAAATTTCTGTAAATATTGCTTCTTTTCCATTTTAAAATTTTCTCTCCAATTTCTTTATGTCTTTTATGATAATCTGTATATTTTCTATTCTTTTTTCTCTGTATGTTTCAGTCTTTATATTTTTGACTGGCCTATATTCAAGCTCTCATCTTTTTTCTCAGTAATATGTCACATGTTTGGTCAGAGAAAAGTTGCTTCTTTATACACAATATTGTAATGAGTTAGACTAGAGGTATACAGACTTGAAATGGGAAGTGAAGGTGTTGGAATAAAGGTGAAACTACAAAATGACAATAGATAATATCATGCCAAATAAACAGTATTTAAAATCACTGTCTGATTTACTATTTATATTTCCATTATTCTCATACTCACAATTTTTGAAATACAAAACAAATTATTCTGAAATAGGATTATAGTAATAAAGCCTAATACCTATATGAAGAAATATTGAATTCTGTACAGGAAAATTGATAGTTAGAATTTTACCTAATTTACAGAATTCTTGGCTTTGTTCCAATTTATTTGTTCATTCTCTTCTACCATACTCTTTAATTATTTCAACTTGTTCTTTTAATGCTAGATATCAACTACTATAGCATAGAAAAGTGCTACTCAGTAAGGACTTTGTATATAAGCAGTTATGCAAATTCAGATTAAAAAGTAAAATTTCTGTTTTACATTTTTCATCTATATGGGGACAATAGTAGTCCTTAATTCATAGTTATTATGACAATTTAGCAAGTATCTATCTATTTATCTACCTATCAACTATTACGCATCTATGATCTAGCTATATAGCTGTCAATGTATCTAGCTGTATTATCACTTAGGAGAGTTCCTGATGCACAATGGATACTATTGAAAGACAAATGTAGCCATTACTCGTATTTTTTATTGTATTATTTATTTGTTGCTATGTAGCATTATTACAAACATAGAAGCTCAAAATGACTAATTATCTCACAGATTGTGAGGGTCAGAAGCCCAAGCACAGCTTAGGTTATTCCTCTGCTTCAGGATTTCTCATTATGCTACTTATTTTATTTATTATTTATTTATTTATTTATTTATTTATTTATTTATTTATTTATTTTTTGAGACAGAGTTTTGCTCTTGTTGCCCAGGCTGGAGTGCGATGGCACAATCTCGGCTCACCGCAACCCCCGCCTCCTGGGTTCAAGCGATTCTCCTGCCTCAGCCTCACGAGTAGCTGGGATTGCAGGCATGCGCCACCATACCCAGCTAATTTTGTATTTTTAGTGGAGACGGGGTTTCTGCATGTTGGTCAGGCTGGTCTTGAACTCCCAACCTCAGGAGATACACCCACCTTGGCCTCCCAAAGTGCTGGGATTACAGGTTTGAGCCACCGCACCTGGCCTTAAGCTACCTTTAAGATGTTGGTGAGAGCTGTGTTCTCATCTGAGGCTCAACAAGGGAAGAATTCACTTCCAAGCTCACTTGTGGGATTTCTGACAAGATTCAGTTCCTTTTGATCTTTGGACTGGAACCTCAGTTGCCTCCAAGCTGTTAGCTGGATATAAGCTTCAGTTCTTTTTTATGAGGGACTCTCCATGGGGCAGCTCACAACATGGCAGCTGACATCATTAAAGCTATCAAGCGATAGACTCTGCTAGCAAGATGGAAGTTACAATGTTATGTAACGTAAGTATGAAAATGACATCCTATCACTTTTGGCTACATACTATTTGTTAGAAGAAAGCCACAAATGCTGTTACCTATACTCAAAGGGAGGTAATCACACAAAGATGAATGCCAGGAGGTGAGATCTTTGGGGGTTATCTAACAGTCTATCTGCAACAACTATCATCACCCTTAAGAAACTCAGAAATATCTTCAGTTGTATAGTGGTGAGTAGGATAAAAAAAAAAAGAAATTTAGAAATAATTCTTCTCAGGCAGTCACTTTTTACTATTCCCTCTTTTAACACAGTTCATTAGGGCCTCACATCTAATACTGAATATGAACAAGAAAGAAGTTTATTTTTTATAAAATTCTTTGGGACAATACATGCTTATACATATTGATTTCTACGTCGTCAGAATGTCTCTCAAATAAGACCTCAAAACTTATTACAAGAGATAATCTTTGAAAATGTAAAATTTTTGATGCAGTGTTCTTCTTTAAACCAGTATAAAGCAATATCACAAAATCTTTATTAGCATATGACTGATAGGTTAAAACCCCACCTCACCTTTAGAATGAAAATAATATTTTCATTTACTGAATGATTCCATTTTAAAAATAATATCCTTCTGGATCATTTTACGTATCAAATGTCATAAGAATTCCTCTGGGCTACGTATTTACTTATTAGCATTTATATTTATATTCCCTAAAAGTGATCTTAAAAAGTATCTTATGTGCTTCATAAAACCTCTGCTATTTCTGAAAAGTCAAGGTAGTTTATTTTGCTTGACAAGACATATGCCTTGATCTTCTTCATCTAAGACGAAATTTTAGGCTGATCCCATTCAAGCTTTACAAATTCAGCTCAAGAAGCTGCACCCAAAAGTGCAGGACCTCTGCAATTTCTACAGGCTTCTTTTATTTCGCAGCTACCTGGATTTCCTCACCTAGAAAATGTCTTGCCTCATAGTGAGGCATATCTGTCTGCACTGGATTTCAAGGACTATGACTGGTCAGGAAATTCCTGCCAGGAGGGATGGGTTGGAGGCGTCAGTGTTTAACAACATTAAAAATTTCATTAGCTAAAAGACCGGGAAGCTAATGAACACCTGGAGGGGTGGGACCAGCCTGAAATCCTGAATAAATACATGTGGAAACTTCATTTCTAGTCAAGGTGTTCTATGGCAGTTGGGGGAGAAACTACCTAAATGTATTGAGTACCTAGCAGGGTTGGATGCTTGGGAAGATGGGTTAATAATGCGTTTCTGAGGCCAGGTGTAATGGCCCATGCCTGTAATCCTAGCACTTCTGGAGACTGAGGTGGGAGGATCACTTGGGCCCAGCAGTTCGAGACCAGCCTGGGCAACATAATGAGACACTGTCTCTATGATGTTTTTTAAATGAATCAGGCATGGTAGCACACACCTGTAGACCTAGCTACTTGTGTGGCTGAGGTGGGAGGATGACTCGAACCAGGGAGGTCGAGGCTGCAGTGAATGATAATCATGCCACTGTGCTCCAGTCTGGGAAACAGAACAAGACTCTGTCACAACAAAATAAAAAATAAATATAATGCAGTTTCTGACTTAAGGGCTATTTAATAGCATAAATAAAGAAGTAATAAAATACACTGTTATGATAAGGGAGGAGCTGAGAATGCTGGAGGGCAAAGGTAGAGAACAATAATTGTAGTGGTTGCCTTTCATGGAGTACCTTCAGCTACTATGCTAAGTTCTGTACAATAACTGTCTGATTTAATTAATAGTCCATTGCAGTCAGATAGATATTATTGTAGCAATTTACAGAAGAGAAAATTATGGCTTGTAAAATTATAGTATTTTGATCAGAGTTTTAGGAATAGGTAATAAGACCTAGAGATTCAAACTCAATTCCATTTAATTTAAAACACCTAAGTGAGAAAGTCCAACTAAGCATGTTACTGACAGAGATTTCAATTGAGCAGATAATCAAAATATACAGCAAGAAAGACTTGTTGCCTTCTATAGCATAGTGGCAAGAGACTAGGTTTTGTATTCACAGCTGAATTCATTGAATCATGGCTGCCACTTGATGCAATTTTCAACAAGTTACAGGAGAGTTCTGAGGATTGGCTCGTCTATATTTTCATGATAATAATACATCACAAGGTTATTGCAAGATAAGTAGTCAATAAAATAAAATTGATTTTGTTAGGATTACTTTTCCCTGTTAGATGTGGGCAACAAAAGTGGGCAAGTGTGTATTACAGACTAGTGGTCAAATTGGCTTAAAAAGTTATCTGAAGAACAAGGGATATTTCCTGTGGCTTGGGATCCATAGAGAAACACTTTGGTTAGAAACATGGAAAACACGTCAAGTAAATTTTTTGATGAGCTCAAGTGCATGAGGTTTAGGAAGTAAAACTAAATTTGTGGATGGAAGCTTCTCCTAGTATATGTAGATAAAAGAATAAAAACAGGTTTTTCTTCTAGTTCATGACCAAAACTTAAGCGAAGTATACCAGCTAGGCATTTTCTTAAAGTGTCACATCTCCTCTGAGAAGCGGTGTGATAAAGTTGACAGTCAAGTTGAATAGTGACTCGGGGACCAGTATTCTCTTCTTTTGCTTAGTTTTCTCAAGTGAGCCATTCAATAGGGATATGTTGATCTGTCCACATTGGACAGAAAAGCTAGTATACATGCATTATCTGTGTGAGGTGGTACAAGGGATATATCACTACTAGTGGTGGTAATTAAGGATATGATATGGAAAATGGAATTGCTAAAGAAGACAATATAGAGAAAAGAGCCAATAATTTGTCCTGTCTTAGGGAAGGTAGTGACATTTAGGTATAAGAGGAGGAACGGAAAGTAGCAGAAGAATGGCCAGAGAAGGAGAACGGAGACTTCAATGGCTAGGAGCCAGGTAAAAAGGTGATCCACAGTTTCAAATGATGCAGAGAGGTCAAGGAGGAATATTACTTAAGTTTAGCTTTCCACAGAACAGCATAAACATATAGAACTGTGGGAATCTCGGACCATATAAGGAACCCTGATGCCTTCCTAACAAAAATCAAACCATACACGTATTTCAGTTCCAGAGACTTTCAATATATTTACTTAATTAAAAAGGTATTTAGTAATTTAATTGATGACAAATGATTATTTCTAGGTGGACTAGATCCATATGTAGTAAGAATCTGGAGTCTTGTGACATTATTACTCCCATCCAAAGTATAAAACATATGAAGAATATTTAACTATTTTTCCACTGGTAAATAGAGCTGTGTTTCTCAGATGAGATTATCTTGATGGTGAAACTGAAATGTGTTTGATGTCTATGACCTGTTTGATTGTTTTACGTTACATAGTGATACTTAATTTAAGTAAATGATGGATCTGCATTGTTTATAAGCTTCATCAAATTTCCCTCATCATTTTAAGAAAAATTGTTCATAAAGTTTTTCACTATCATCTCTATAGTTTTCACTGTCAGAAATATGCATAAATGTCGTCGTTGTTGTTGTAGCCTTGGGATAAAATAATGCTTTAGAAGTCCTGAGCCCTGAGTATGAAATAAACATGTATTGATAACTATTTATAGAAAATAACTTTGAGATATTAGCAAGATAAACATCTATTATATTCTGTGGCTTTCTAGATACATATTTTATATAATTCATTTTTATACCTTGCCTTTTAATGGAAGTATTTCTAATATTGGTTGAAAATATTGCTTCTCCTGTTTTGCTAGCCTTGAAAGCATTTAAACAGTATTACTTTTTTAGCCTAAGTCAATGCTTCTTTTGCAAAATATATTATCAGAATTTAGAAGTTAATGAATTACTTCTTAATTTCGCTTGGAGAAATCTTTGATCATAAACTCAATACTTGTTTTTCTGTCATTCTCCTTAAGCAAAAATGAGTCTTTCCCAGGGATAGTCGTGGTTTAGAGTGATGTCTTCTTTTTAGACCAATAATCTATTCCCTCGGTAGACTGTCCTGCTTTCAAAAAGATGAGGTATCAAAACCTGACTTGAAATCACCCTTTTCAGATCCATGTCGTTGGCTGCCCTTTGACTGCCATATCCTTGGCTGCCATTTCCTTGGCTACCATAGGTGCTTACTTGATACAAAATTGGCTTTTCTCACTCATTAAAGGTGTTTAAACTGAAAGGCTTGATTTTCTCTTTGCCTTTCACAATCCCTCAAATTAACCTTCACTAAAAAAGCAGAAGAGATATAGTGATGTCTTAACTACCTGTTCCAGTGACACTTTCTGTCAAAAAATAAGTAACTTTCAAATTGAAACCAAATGTCTGGCACAGCTAGCTCATGAACATTTGTGATCGGTCTTGACTCTTCTCATGGCTGCTTTAGCCTTTGATAAGGGTAATTTAGCTCCAATATAGAGATAATTGATAAGTTGGGCTTTCTGTGAAACTGTCAGAGAAAGTTGGTTACTTAGTTACCACAGGCTTCTCAATCTTTTTCATCTGTATCTCACAGCAGAAACATACATAAATGGTATAAACAGCTAAGCATTGTAAATTGTGTCATCACTGGGCTTCTGATAGTATGGTGCGGGGAGCCAGTATATTTGAATTTATCCTTCTTAAAGTACTTTTCAAATGGCTACAATATATAGGACCCTGTATGTGTGGTTAATTCCCTAATAAGAAATGAATCAAGTCGGTATTAACTTAATAAAATATGATACATAATCTTATTTACCTGAAAAGATCACCATGTGACATGAAAGTTTTGATACTGATTTGTAAAATTCAAAAGTTAGACCTATGCAATCAATTATTCAATTGTGTTGTGTCTTAGGATTTATACAGAAACACTTGAGTTAGCAACATAGAAAAAATCAAATCGATTGTTTGATGAAATCAAGTGCCTGAAGTCTTTGAAAGTAACCCAAAACGAGAAGAGAAACTGCACCCATTCTATACAGATAAAAGAATAAAAACAGAATTTATTGTAGTTTGTGACCAAAACTTCAGCAAATATTTTCAGTCAGGCATTTCTTACAATGTCACATTGTCTGTTGGAAGCAGTGTGATGAGGTTGACAGTGCAGTTGACTGGAGACTCCACAGACCAGCATTCTATTCCCATTCCAGATTTTCTCAAGCAAGTCATTTACCTTGTTTATATGAGGTTCTTCTGAAATATATTTGAAAATAAATGCTGTTTCTAAATCATTTTGGACTGCATTGAATTCTTTGGTACGATTTCATGAGTGCAATTCATTATATCATTGAGCTTATTAGTAAGAGAGTCTCTGAGACATGATTAAAATCTTTCACAGATGAGAAAACCAAAATCCAGAGAAATAATTTTCTTATAGATGTATTTTTCAGTCTTGGCACTATTGACAGTTTGATCTGCATTAATTTCTTGCCACTTGAGTGGGGTGCCCTGCACATTGTAGAACGTTGAGCAGCATCTCTGGCCTCTACTCATTAGATTCCAGTAGCAACTCCCCGACCCGAGTCATAACTACAAAAAAAGTCTCCAGATATGCCAAATGCCCCTGGGAGAAGATCCCTTAATTGAGAACCACTGGCCTAAGTCACGCGACATGATAGTGGCTGAGTTAGAAATGAAGTTCAGGCCTGCTGGCTCTTACTATGGTGGTATTCTTGCTCAGTCACACTGTCTTACATACTAATTGGTATGTTGAGTGGAAGTAGATATCAGGGAGAGGGAGGAGTGAGAGAGAGAGAGCAAGAAAGGGAGAGAATAAAGAAGCAAGGCATTCTGAGGATCGGATTCTGGGGCAAGCAGCAAGAAGAGTCGAATGGAAGATATTAAAATATTAGAAATGTGCAGAAAAGTACATGTGGTTGTCCAGAAACCAAGGCAAGCTAGAAGCCAGAGTCTACCAATCCAGGTCTCATTAACGTAGGCTCAACTCTTAATGAAGTTACATCCTGTGTCCTTCTTCTCTCAGGGCCTTGAGTGTCCCTGTGAGTGTGTAATCTTTGGAGTGGATTTTGGTCATTCTGAATGCAGAAGCCTCCCAGTGCTCCCTTGGGGCCTTCAGGTTTTCTCCTGAGCTTGCTTTTAGGATTCTCTACCACTGGATATTGCACACAGATTCTGACAGGAAAGCACTGACCCACTCCTGGACACTTAGGGGCTGTTGGCTGATTAAAATTTACTCTATTTAATTTGGCAGATTGATCCATTGAGCATCTGCTTGTGTGTGTGATTTTATTTTATTTTTATTTTACTTAATTTCCTCATCTTTACTGAGATAAAACAGACAAATAAACATATATATTTAATATGTACAGTGTGATATTTTAAAATATATACATACACATTGTGAAATAGTTAAATCAAACTAATTAACTTATTCACCACCTCACACTTATTTTTGTGGAGAGAATATTTAAGATCTGTTTTCTTGGCAATTTTCAAGTACACATTATTATTATCTGTAGTCACCATATGATATAATAGATCCCATGAATGTATTCTTCCTATCTAACCAAATTTAGATTCCCTTCATTTTTAAGGCCAAATAGTATTCCATTATATTTCATTTTGGGTGTGAGAGAGTTAATGATAGCTCCACGTTTTGACCTGAGAAATTGTAAAGATGGCATATTTGTCTTTCCTCATATTTCTACAAAGAAATATTTGAGACTGGGCAATTTATAAAGGAAAGATGTTTATCTGGCTCATGGTTATGCAGGCTGTACAGGAAGCATAGTGGCTTTTGCTTTTGGGGAGGCCTCAGAAAGCTTCCAATCATGGAAGAAGGCAAAGGGGAAACAGCCATATTACATGGCAGGAGCAGGTACAGGAGGTCAGAGGGAGGTCCCACACACTTTTAAATGACCAGATCTCACAAGAACTCACGATCACAAGGACAGTCCCAAGAGGCATGGTGCTAAACCATTCATGAGAAACCGCCCTCATGATAGAATCACCTTCAACCAGGCCCCACCTCCAAAATTGGGGATTACAATTTGATATGAGACTTGGCAGGGACACAGATCCAAACTATATCAGATGGTTGTGAAATGGAGAAGCCTGTGTAATTAACGGACTTGAGGGAAGATAAGGAGCATTGTGTGGTACAGTTTATATTTCAGATGCCATTAATTATACAAGAGTTTATATAAATTTTGACTTAAGGAGAGTTATAAGATGGAGATATGTATTTGGGAATAATCAACCTATAGCTACATTTAAAACATCAATACTGGACAGAATCTTAAAATATATCAAAAAAGCATTCAAAGAATGAGCCCTGTGGTACTCCAATCTCTGGAAGTTTAGTGAAATGGGAAGGAATTTGCTAAGGAGACTGATTAGAAATGGCAAGTGCCATAAAAATGAATGCCAGGAGGGCATAGTTCCATGGAAACAAAGTGAAGGGACCATGCAAGGAGGGATGATTAACTGTGTCAAACACTGCTGGTAGAAAGAAAGAAAATAGGGGGTAAGAAAATAATTTAAATATATGGAAGTTATTTGTAACATTGTCTAGTACATTTTTGATGGACTAGTAGAATTGAAAGTCTCATTAGAATGGGCCCAAGAAAGTATGAGAGGTGGGGAATTGGAAACCTTGAGTGCAAGCAATTCATTTGAAGAACTTTGAGATTATAAGGAACAGAGAAACAGGGCTAGAGCTTCAAGTAAATGTAGATTCAGAAGTCTTTTAAGATAAGAGAAACTGTAGTATGTCTCTGTATCGATGTGAAAAATCCAACAGAGAGAAAAATTACAAAGATTCTGGAAAGAGGGAAGAATTGAGAAAGTGGTGTTCTTTTCTTGGTTAGGGTCTTACACAAAAGTGGAAAAGATGATCCTAGAATGGAGCACAGACAATATATCAGTATTAATAGAAGAAAGGTAGAGCATATATGCATATTTGCCAAAAGATATATAAGATATGTTATAATTTAACATCTAAGATATGGTTTGTGAAATTCTGCTTTACTCTCTCTCTTCTTTCCTCCTCCTCTTCCAATCAATGCCATTAGCTGAGAGTGAAGATTGGGAAGGAAGTGTTGGACATTTGAAATAGGAGGAAAATGCACAAAATAGATTTCTATGACAGTGGGGAAAGGAGTGAACTATAGAAACACATTACAATTGCCTAGTGTCATTAAGGTCCTTGACTAACTTCATGAGGTGTAGAATGGTAATCCTCCTAGGTTTCTAGAAGTGAAGGAAAACCAGATACTAGTAAGCAGATAGAAAGACTATCCCACTGATAGACTGTGGAATTCAATCTAGGGGGAATTGAGGATGCAACAGGGCAGGGGATAGTAAAACGTTACCAGGAGAAATGCGCCTTGGTGGGGAAAAGATAATTGGAATTTCAGTACTAGAAGAAGTACACTGAAATTATAGGATACGGTAGTCAGAATGGGATTCTGGAAATTGAAGTTATAAGATAGTTATATTTTTGGTTATGACAAGGTCTAGGATATACCCATGGGAGTAGGTGGATAAGACTGGGTGGAAGCCAAAATCATTTGAGAAGAGGACATTTTAAAAGTGAAATTTTAGGGTACTTGAAGCATCATCCATGTGGATAATGCAAGTATCAGTAACTATGGCTAAAATAGTCCTAGAGAGAGTGACGATGTGTCAAGATAAAATCTTCAAGAAATAATGAAGAGTGACACCGGAGTCTCCAAATGGTTGCAAAAGGGAAAGACAGAGTGATTTAGTTTGATAATATAATATTCAAAGCAAAAAGTTTGAAATATGAAGAAAGGAAAATATAATTAAAATATTTTATAAATAGTTGGGAGATCCTTGGCCATTTTAAAGGTTATTAAAAAGAGAATATTGACTATTAATCTGCTATGATTATCTTCTTTTAAATTGCTAAAGTCACTCTGGTTAACTGTAATCTCAATTACCAAATTATAATGTTTGTTGAGATAATTAGTTGACTGTTCAGCAGTCATCTCTGATTTACCTGTAGTTCATTAAATATGGGGAGAATCTTCAAAGTAGAAATGCGAAAATAGAAACCGGAATTCATTTTATTACCAGAAGAATGTGAAAATCTGGGCTAAAATGATTCACCCAAGATTATAATGTTAATCATTAGCACAGCCAAAAATGAAATAAAACTAAAGTTCCTGAGTTAAAGTTGGTAGATTTAACCAATAAACAAAATTAAATGAAACAAAAACAACAGTAGCAATAAAAATAAACACAAAAGAAAACAGAATGGTTAGTTAAATTTTAATTTCAGATAAACATCAACGTTTTAGTATTAGTACGTTTCAAATATTGCCATGAAATATACTAAAAAATCATGTATTTTCAACCCTGTCCTGATTAAGTCAGTTCAGTTGTTGTCTCTGCCCCTATCCAATAGTGCTAGGTAACCTAGCTGTATAAGTTACATTGTGTGTGTCCATGTGTTCGGGGAATGTTGTTATACCGTAAGAAAAATGGCGGTGTTTTCTTGGTACTTATGCATGGTACTTTACGAGAGTTGGAGGCAATTATAACAGAAAATCAGATAAGCCAAATAAATTTAGTGATGGGTAAAGTATTTGTTTAAAAGCTCATCAGAGTAAGAATGAGCCTATGAGCTCATCAGATTAAGTATGCAGACTAAATATGCATCTCTTATAAGAACTGTTTCTTGTTTCTCTTTCTAATAGTCTAATAATTCAAGAGCTTCTTGTCAATAATAGTTACAATTTCTGTGAAAAGAAGAAACATTGTTGGAGGTCAGTCAAGTGTACTCATCTTTACCATTTTCCTTGCCATGGTTGTTTGTATTTATTTAAAATCACATAATTAGCATAATTATTATGACCCAGGACAGTAAATGTTCACTTACCTGCACATATTTTATATTAAACCTTTTTTAAAAAAACTATTGGCTGATCTTTTTCAGCGACAGAACATTTGGTTCCATAGCAATTCAAATTATTTCTAAATGACTTACCAGATCATTACAGATTATAGTTTACTCCTGGACAAAATTGATCCATTTAAATAGAAAATGATTTGTTCCCAGATTAACACAACCTTAGCATTTCAAGCTATTGACTAAAAATGTCAGTCTTTCACATTGCAAATGAATAGACTTACACTTACGAAAATGATGAGGCACCAAAATGGTGAGATACCTAAGCAAATTGTGGTTGGTTTCTCATCAGTTTCCACAAATGGCATTTTTTAAACAAACAGATATAAAAACATTATTTACTTGCTATTCATTTGGCTTTGCTCATGTTCTTTACTTAATTTAAATTGGGGTTAATTGGTTACTAGACATCTTTTTATAATGACCTGCAATTTCTTCATCTTTAAAATACATGAGATAACATAATATTTTAGTTTCTTAAATGCTAAAAAAGTGCTCATTCACAGACATAAGAAAATAAATTGTGTAAGGCAATATTAAAATATTAATTAGAAAGTTAAGAACCTCAATTACATTGGGTTAGTACCTACACTTCCCAGTGGCAATAAGGATTTCAGAAATTGATGTTATCTTCATCAGGTTAATAATAATAATTTCTCTTTACTCCAGACTGTATATATTATATAGTCTGTTTTTCATAATGAAGCCTTGAGATTATTTTGAATCTAGAAACTAAATATCAGAAAGATAGTTCAGCATCATTTAGCTGGTAGAGCTGGGATACAAACTCCAAAACCTGTGATCTATCCACTGTGAAGTTACATACAGCCTTTCAAAAAAAATACAATACTGGTTAGTGATGTATTATGCAAGAAGTTTTCTGATCTGAATAAATCATTATTATAAGTTTATAACAACTTATATTTATATAATGCTTATGTAATAAGTCCTTTTATTCTACATTATCCTTACACTACTTCAATTTCATTTGAAAATCATATCAAGCCTCAGAGATAGATACCAATATTACCAGTAGATACCAATGTTACCATGAAATAGCCAAGAAAATACATGATGTTGCCAATATCACAGGTGAAGCAACAAAGCAAAAGTAAGATCCTGATCTTTTGTCTCAAAGGTATTCTACTACACCACCCTGAAAATGCACTATGGATGCTGTCCTCACTTTGCCTGGGCTCTGACTGTCTGCACTAAGCATCCCTATTTTACAGATATTTCCATTATCCCATTTAGTTTCTGATACCTGCTTTTTATGGTGGGTGCTCACCTGACATTATGACATTACTCAGGCTTTGACAATCTTACCTGCACCACCATAGCTTCTCCCGGACTTTAGGCATGGCGCCCTGCCTTACTTTGCTCATTTAATGTCTTTACAATTGAATTGTCCTGAACCAGAAAAAGAAGAGGAAAGGCTCTTAAGGAATATGGTTCCAGAAAGAAGGGAAATACACAAAAACAGTTGCACTCTTACTCAACTTACCCTTTGCAGTTTTCAAACTAGGAAATGCTTCTTAGTTTGCTGAAAACAAGTGGCAGTCTTACTGAACTAAGGGAGATATAATTCAGAACTTGGGACTGTCTAAATGAATGGATACTAAAGGGGAAATTTTTCTAGAGAGGAGAACCACAGAACGGGCAACTCCTAATCTGTGTTTCTCATAAAAGACATAGTCGGCTCACTCCGAAACATCATAAAAGCAGGTAAAGAATTTAAAGAACCAGCAGAAATTTGCAACTGGTAGGCTAAAGAGTAAAACAGTGATCTCAGCTGCTGTGTCCTTAAGTGATCCTGCCACCTCAGCCTCCCAAAGTGCTGGGATTACAGGTGTGAGCCACGTTACGAGCCTCCTCTTCTTTTTTTTTTTCTCTTCATATTCAGTATTGCCAAAGTATGTCAATTTTGTCTTTCCAAAGGATACACTTCCAGCTTTGTTGATTCTCTTCGTTGTTTCATATTTTCATATTTTGTTAATTTTAGCTCAGATCTTTATAATTTTTTCAAACTTTTAAATAAACTTGAGATTTAGCTCATGTATTTTCATTATTCTTTTCTAATATACACATTCAGTATAACTTTTTCCCATGAAGTACAATGTTAGAGGCATTGCACAAGTTTTGTATCCATTTTAATTATCTTTTATCTAAGTATTTTGTAAGTGGTTTGAGTTTATTTAGAAGCAAGTGTTTTAGTGCATAGTTTCAAATTTTCATTTTTAAGTTATTTTTTAGTGATTGCTTTTTAATAAAAGGTAATGCTGGTTAGAAGATGGCTTATGTTTTATGGCATTTATTTAATATTTATTGAAACTTGCTTCATGGCCTATCACATTATCAATTATTGGAAATCTCTCACATGGGCTTAACAGAAAGGTGTGTACTCTCCAATTGTCAAGTAAAGAGTGCTGTTAATACATTAAATCAAGTTTTTAAATGTTTTTTATTTTAAATTCTTTTAAATGTTTATTAATTTTGTCTTTCTCTCTTTGACTGCTCAATAATTAAGGGGGACATGTTGACATCTACCGCTGTGTTTGTAGATTTGCCAGTATTTGTCTTTATATCTACAATCTGTTCTTTACATATTGTGAGGCCTTCTTAAGTTCAAACAAATTTTGAATTATTATAACATTTATAATATCGTAATTTGTACCTTTATCATTGTATAGAGGCACTAATTATCAATAATAACATTTTTGTCTTGTGGTTTATTTTGTCTGATATTAATAGAGCTAACTTATTTTTAGTTTAGTACTCATTTAATATATATTTTCCGTGCATCTATTTTCTATCTTTATGTATCTTTATATTTTATGATTTAATTTTTAAATTCAATCTAATAATTTCTATCTTTAACTTTTAAATCAAATCAATTAACATTACATTTGATTATGGATAAAATTTGATTTATTTTTGCTACCAAAAGTTATTCTTTCTATTTGCTTTGATTAATCTGTGCTTCATTTTTTCTCTCCTTTTTAGCTTTTTAATGAGCTGATCATTTTTTAAATCATTGTTTTATTTTTGCCAATTTGAAGGATATATAAATTTATTTTCTATTCTAGCTAATCTTGCCATCTTAAAATGTATACATATGGTAGACATTTCTAGTGGCTAAATTAATTCTATTCTGTGTCCAGCTAAAAAGTCTCGTTTACTCAGGATCTCAGACAAGTAGGAGTGGTAATGCCACCCACTTTGGGTTAGCAAGTTTTAAGCTGCAGTCTACTGTGTGGGGCTTTCACAAAGCAACTGTCTTCCTGATTAAAAAAAAGTGGGGGGGAAGTTATCTGACTGGTATTTGCCTTTTCACTTTTACTCTTTACTCTTCTTCCTACCCAGAATATCAGGCAGAACAGTCATCTTGTAAGCATGAGACAGACTACCACACTCTAAGTTTGGCAGTGAAGGAAGTAAAACAGTCTGTGTTACTGGTGAATTTGCACATCTGTAATATGGTCCTCAACTACCTTCCTCTGTACTCTAAGAGAATCCAGACTCAGAGACTCCATCTGAGAAACTCTAAGAGAATAAAAAATCATCTTGGATTTTTCTTTCTATTACATACAGCTTCTAATAGTTAAAGATTCTAAAATCACATATTCTTTTCTCAAGCAGTAGAAACACCTTAGAGTGCTTTAATTCTAATCATCTCAGTAACATTTTACTTGTTATTTCTGCCCAGTATTTTAATCCTGCACGGAGCCTATATCAGTGTCCCAATCAGAGATAATCATAAACAACATTTCCTCTATACATGCCCTCCATAAAGAACATTTCCTTTAAGAGGTAGTCCCAGGGTGACACTTGCCCCTGGGGATTCTGCCCTCCCAGGAAACTGCGACACCAGATGTGCAGATATCAACATATGAACACAGGAAACATGAAAAAGGAAAGAAATGTGGCACCTCCAAAGAAACACAATAATTCTCTAGTAACAGATCCTGATAAAAAAGAAATTCATGAAATCCTCAAAACAGAATTCAAATTATTGGTTCTAAATAAGCTCAGTGAAATACAAGTTAATTCTAAAAATTGATAGAAAGGGATCAGATAAACAATTCAGGATATGAATAAGAAATTTACCAAGGAGATACATATCATCAAAAAGGGCAAAACAGAAATTCTGGAACCACAGAATTCATTGAATGAAATACAAAGTATGTTTGAAAGCTTCAGCAATAGACTAAATCAAACAGAAGAAAGAACCTTAGAAATTGAAGATAGGTCTTTTGCAAGAAGCCAGTCAGAAAAAATAAAGAAAAAATAATTTTAAAAGAATGAGTAAAGTTTGTGTGACATATGGGACACCACAAAGTGACCAAATATTCCAATTATCAAGATCCCAGAAGGCAATGAGCAAGCAATGAGGTTAGAAAACCTATTTTTAGAAAAAGAATAGGTGAAAACTTCTCAAGTCTGGCAAGAGATTTACACATCTAGATACAAGAAGCTCTGAGATCCACAAACAGATTTTTTGCAAAAAAGGTTTTCTTCACAGTGCATAATAGTCAATCTGCCAAAAGTCAAAGACAAAGATATTACACTAAAAACAGCAATATATATATTTTTAGCTATGAAGAAATTCCCATCAGACTAAATCAGATTTCTCTGCAGAAACATTACAAGCCAAGAGGAGAATGGGATGATATTTTAAAAGTGCTGAAAGTAAAACGCTGAGAGCCAAAGATACTATGTCCAGAAAAATTATCCTTCATAAATGAAGGGAAAATAAAGTATTTTCCATGTTTGAAATGCTTGTTCCCCAGTGCCATCAAGTGCTGTTCCTTTACCGCACCAGGGAACAAGCATTTCAAACATGGAAAATACATTATTTTCCCTTCATATATGAAGGATAATTTTTCTGGACAGAGTATCTTTGGCTCTCAGTGTTTTACTTTCAGCACTAAGTTCAAGACCAGCCTGACCAACATGGTGAAACCCCGTCTCTACTAAAAATACAAAAATTAGCTGGACATGGTGGCACGTGCCTGTAGTCCCAGCTACTCCGGAGGCTGAGGCAGGAGAATCGCTTGAACCCGGGAGGTGGAGATTGCAGTGAGCCAAGATCACGCCATTGCACTCCAGCCTGGGTGGCAGAATGAGACTCTATCTGAAAAACAACAACAAAAAAAAAAAAAAAAAAAAGAGAGAGAGAAGAAATAGCACTTGGACATAAATTTAATTTCTTCAGCAAGGCCATTTTTACTTTCTGCAGAAAGGGTACACTCGCCAGCAGTTTTGCCAGGAGAGTACACCGAACAAAGGAGACAGGGTCATTTATAACCTGACGCATCCGCCCTACTGCTGTGTCCAGTTTTCATTGGCTGGGATGGGACCTCACATTCTGTATTTGTCCCAACTGGCTAGCAACTTAGAACTTTTTAAAAGAGGCAAAGGCAGAGGAGACCAAAGGAAGGAGGAAGTAACTTGTGGAATGCTGAGAAAGGTAAAAACACCTCCACATAAGGAAGAGGCACAGGCTATGACCTAATGCTTGCTTGGACCAGTATAAGCATGCCAGGGCAAATATTTAGGCTAAATTGTGAGAGCTAGAACAGAAAGTATATTGATTTCTTTATTACGGCTAGCAGACATTTAAGAAGGTTAGCATGGGTCTTTGAATAAATTTTGCTTCTAAGAGAAGTTACTATTTATTCCTAATTAGATGGGGAGGAAAGCCTTCGAAGAGGAACCTCTACTTTACTTTTCACATCCAGATAAGCAAAAGCTGTGGAAATTCCTCATCACTACACTGGCCCTACAAGGAATACTCAAGGGAGCTCTAAACATGGAAGCAAAAGGATGCCATTTACCATGATGGAAACACACGCCAAGTATCAAACTCACAGGAAAAACCAACACACAAATGAGAAAGAGAAAGGTCTTAAGTGGTACCACTACAAGAAACCACTAAAGTGCAGTGACAAATAATAACAGAAAAAGAAGGGAAAAATAGCATATACCAAACAATTAGAACACAATTCACACTATGATAGGGACAAAACTTCTCATATGAATAATATCCTTTAATGTAAATGGATTAAACCCTCTGGTTAAAACAGATAAACTAGTTAAGTGGATTAAAAAATAAACATGATCCAACTCTGTGCTGTCTACAAGAAACACAATTTATCTGTAAAGGCACCTAAGATTGAAAGGGATCTGAAAAAGATATTCCACGTAAATGGAAACCAAAAGCAAGCAGGAGTAACTATACGTATTAGATAAAACAGACTTTGAGTCAAAAATGATAAAGGAAAAGATAAAGAATGCCATTATATAATGATCAAGGAATCAATCTTATCTTATGAGAGGATATAACAATTCTCAATACGTATGCACGCAACCCTGGAGCACCAAGCTAAATAACACAAATATTACTCAATATAAAGAGAGATAAACTGCAATACAATAAGAATGGGAGATTTTAACAACCTACTGTGAACTCCAAATATCTGAGACAGGTCCCAGTCCATTTATAAAGTTTGTTTTCCCAAGGGTAAGGACGTGCACCTGTGGCCCACACAGCCTCAGGAGGTCACGATGACATGTGCCCAAGGTGTTTGGGACACAGCTTGGTTTTACACATTTTAAAAAGACACGAGACATCAAGCAATATATGTAAGATGAACATTGGTTCATTCTGGAAAGGTGGAACAACTCAAATCAGGCAGGGGGCTTCCAGGTCATAGGTAGAAAATGGTTGCATTCTTTTGAGTTTCTAATTAGCCTTTCGAAAGGAGGCAGTCAGATACGCATTTATCTCAGTGAGCAGAGGGATGACTTTGAATAGAATAGGAGGCAGGTTTGCCCTAAGCAGTGCCCAGCTTGACTTTTCTTTTTAGTTTGGTGATTTTGGGGCTCCAAGATTTATTTTCCTTTCACACTACTCTCAGCATAGAAAGATCATGTGTATAGAAAACCAACACAGAAACAGTGGATGTAAACTGGATTTTAGAAAATAAACCTAACAGACATTTACATAGCATGTTATCCAACAATTGCAGAATAGGCATTCTTCTCATAAACACATGTAATATTCTCCAGGATAGATAATATTAGTTCACAAAATAAGTCTAAATATGTTTTAAAAAATCAAAGTCATATCAAATATGTTTACAGACTACAATGGAATAAACTGGAAATCAATGCCAAGAGGAACTTTGGAAACTATACAATTACATGGAAATTAAACAACATGCCACAAAGTCATTGAACAAATTCATGTGCAAATCAAAAAAATTCTTGAAAAAAATTAACATGGAAACAAAGCATACCAAAGCCTAAAGGACTCAGCAAGATCAAAACTAAGAGGGAAGTTTATACCAATAATTACCACCATCAAAAAGCAGAGATATTTCAAATCAATAATTAACAATGCACCTCAAGGACTGAGAAAAGCAAGAATGAACTAAACCTAAAATTAGAAAAAGAGAAGAAATAATAAAGATCAAAGCAGGCCAGAGGTGATGGCTCAAGCCTGTAATCCTAGCAATTTGGGAGGCCTAGGTGGGCGGATCACTTGAGGATAGGAGTTTGTGACCAGCCTGGCAAACTTGGCAAAATCCTGTCTCTACTAAAAATACAAAAAAATAAAAATAAAAAAAAATTAGCTAGGCATGGTGGCATATGACTGTAATCCCAGCTACTTTGGAGACTGAGGCATAAGAATTGCTTGAACCTGGGAGGTGGAGGTTGCAGTGAGCAGATATGGCGCCACTGCACTCTAGCCTAGGCAACAGAGTGAGATTCTGTCTCAAAAAAAAAAAAATCAAAGCAGAACTATATGAAATATAGACTTAAGAGCATAACTAAATTTAATATAGACTTAAAATACAAAGAATTAACAAAAATAAAAAGTGAGTTTTTTTGAAAACATACAACAAAAGATAAACCACCAGCGAGATTAACCACATGAAGAATGGAGAAGTCCCAATTAAACAAAATTGGAAATAAATAAGGAGACATTAGAACTGATATCACAGGCCGAGTGTGGTGGCTCATGCCTGTAATCCTAGCAGTTTGGGAGGCTGAGGCAGGTGGATCACTTGAGGTCAGGAGTTTGAGACCAGCCTGCCCAACATGGTGAAACCCCGTCTCTGCTAAAAATACAAAATTAGTCTGGTGTGGTGGCACATGCCTGTAATCCCAGCTACTTGGGAGACTGAGGCAGGAGAATCGCTTGAACCTGGGAGGCAGAGCTTGCAGTGAGCTGAGATCCTACCATTGCACTCCAGCCTGGGCAACACGAGTGAAATTCCATCTCAGAAAAAAAAAAAAAACAAAACTGATATCACAGAAATACAAGAGATATTAGAGACTTGTGAACAACTATTTGCGAACAAACTAGAAAACCTACAGGAAATGGATGAATTCTTGGAAACATACAACCTACCAAGGTTGAATCAGGAAGAAATGAAAAAGCAAAACAAACCAATAACAAGTAGCAAGATTGAATCAGTAACGACAAATCTCACAACAAAGAAAACCCCAGGACCTGAATTCACAGCCAAATTCTATCAAATGCATAAAGAAAAATGAATACAAATCCTCCTAAAACTATTCAAAAATATGGTAGAGAAGGGAATTTTACATATATCATTCTACAAGACCATCAATACCTTGATACCAAAACCAAACAAGCACACAACACAAATATGACAAAACTACAAACCAATAACTCTGATGAACGTAGATGCAAATACCCTAGAAAGATACTACTAGCAAACCAGATTCAACAGCACATCAAAAAGATAATACATCATGATCAAGTGGGATCAATATCAGGGATGTAATGATGGTTTAACAAATGCAAATGAATAAACATGAGACATATTCAGATGTCCTTCAACTAAATAAAGGACAAAAACTATGTAATCATATCAACAGACGCAGAAAAATCATTTTATGATGTTCAACATCTCTTCATGGTAAAATCTCCCAACAGTCTAGGGATAAAAGGATCATACCTCAAAATAATAAACACTGTACGTGACAAACCCACAGCTAACATCATACAGAATGGGGAAAAGTTGAAAGTCTCTCCTCTAAGAACAGGGATAAGACAAAGACGTTAACTTTCACCATTCCTATTCCACATAGTAATGGAATTCCTAGCCAGCACAATTTCACAACAGGAAGAAATAAAAGCCATCTAAATTTTAAAAAGAGGAAGTCAAATTGTCCCTCATTGCAGATGACATGATCTTATATTTAGAAATACCAGAAGACTTAACCAAAGTTTATTAGAGCTGAGAAAGAAATTCTGTGAAGTTGCAGGATACAAAAATAAACATACGAAATTCATTAGACTTCCTGTGTACCAAAATGATGAAATACTTGTAAAAGGAATAAAAAAGGAAGTACCATTCACAATAGCTAAAAAACACCTGTGAATAAATTTAACCAAGGCAGTGAAAGATCTCTACAGGGAAAACTATAAAACATTAATGGTTGAAATTAAAGAAGGCATGAACACATAGAAAAGCATCCCATGCTCATGAGTCAGAATAATTAATATTATTAAAATGACCATACTATCCAAAAGTAATCTACATATTCAATGCTGTGCAGTGTCCGACTCTGGAGCCCAGGTTGTTGTTCGCCAGTCTGATGGTGAATCCTCCATAGGCTGGTGAGTGTAAATATCTTTTCCCTTATCCCCATCCCATTGCAGTTTGCTTATTATATCAATCTACTTATTATATCATTTGCTTATTTTTATATCATTTGCTTATTTTATCTGCATTGCTATTTACATGGGATAAAGGTTGTTTACCCTTAAAGGTATTGTGTGTGTGTCTTTTCTTCTCCCCTCGCGCATTTCCCACACAGAACAAATGTCACTCCTATAAAATTTCCAATGGCATTTTTCACAGAAATAGAAAAAACAAATCTCAAAAATTGTATTGAACCAAAAAAGAGCCTGAATAGCCAAAGCAATCCTGAGCAAAAAGAACAAAGCTGGAGGCATCACAGTACCTCACTGGAAAATATATTACAAAGCTACAGAAAACAAAACAGAATGGTATTGGTATAAAATAGACACATAGGCCAATGGACCAGAATAGAAAATCTAGAAATAAATCCTCAATTATACCCTCAAATTAGGTTTCCAGACTTCTCATTTTTCTTCTCTCTCAGGAACACCAATGATTCTTGTTTGGCCATTTTACATAATTGTATATTTCTTGGAGACTTTGGTCATTTATTTTGATTTGTTTTTCTTTATTATTGCCTGAATGGGTTAATTTAAAAGGCCTGTCTTTGAGCTCTGAAAGTATTTCTTCTACTTGTTCTAGTCGATTGTTGAAACTTTCCACTGCATCTTGTAATTTTTTAATATCCAGAAGTTCTGATTGGTTTTTCTTTGTGATATCTATCTCTCTAGCCAATTTTTCATTCATAAACTGCTTTTATTAATTTCCGTGTGATGGTTTTTACCTTTCTCTGGTATCTCCTTGAGTGGCTTAATAATCAACCTTCTGAATTCTTTATCTGGTATTTCAAAGATTTTTATCTTGATTTGGATTCACTGCTGGCAAACTAGTGTGCTCTTTTGGGGGCTGTTATAGAACCCTATTTTGTCACATTACCAGAGTTACTTTTCTGGATGCTTTTCATTTGGGTACAATATTTCTTCTAATTATTCTTGAATTTTTGTTTGGTTTTACTGTGCTTTTAAAATTTCTTTTTTCCCCTTATGGATGTGACTTTAATGCTTACAGTTAATTATAGCCTAATTTGGTTTTGGTGCTTTCTTGAGTGAAGATTCTGTAAGAGGTCCTTGGTTATAGGGAGTGTTTGTATGATAGATTTCTTGTATGTTGGTTGTAGTAGCAATGTGCTTGGTGTATGAGCAAGTTCACTGTCTCCTATGGGGTTAGAATGGTAGAGTCCTCTTGAAGCTTATCTCCTTCCTCCATGGCATGCTATTTTTAATTAACTTTCCCCAGTATTTTATTCACTGGTTTGATGGTTCAGGCCTCAGGTCAGTATGGGGGATGTCCCTGGAAAGAAACCAGTTCTGGCTAAAGCAGGTCAGTAAATGCAATACCCAATGCTGGGCAGAGGCCCCAGCCTTGACCGAGGTTGCTTGAGGAGCTCTCAGTGAGTTGCACTGAGGTCTTATCGGGTAAAGGGTTGGAGCCACCTCAGCTCCCCTGCTGGGTCATCAGGAAAACTATCCACCTCTCAGACACACTCCTGTCCCTGTGCTCTGGCTATTCAGATCAAACAGGCACCTCCTTTTATCTGCAGGAATGTTGATATTCCAACTAGACAGGAATTGCGATTCTGTCTCTCATGTAAGTCTGAACCTGGGGTGGCGCTCCTCCTATGACATGTTCCAGAAGTGCTGTTTATAGTTGCACCCACATCAAGATCATGTGGGAGAAGTACCAACTGTGCCTGTGGTGGTGAATGAGAAGGAAAAGGCAGCCCCTACTCCAAGACCCTTCATGTGCATCAGAGCTGTCTGACTGTTGGATTTGGGCTGCAGACATTCCCTGTTGAGCCCAGCACTGCAACTGTGTCTCTGCTGAAAGAAACTTCCCACCAGCAGAAAGATCTGGTGCTCAAGGTCTGCCGTCCAGATCCTTTCTCTTATGTGGTGTTCCCTTGCTGTGGTGCACTCCTCCTTTCCCTAGGAGTGAGAATCCCTGGGAGCCAGACTACTGTGAGTATTGTTGCTCCTCTGGGTCTAGCTACCCAGCAAACTTGCCACACTCCAGGCTGGTGCTAGCAAATATGATCAAGGGATGCAGTGATGCGACCTGTCCTGAAGGCTTCTAGCAGTGGGTAGCAGCACCAGCTCTAATGGGGGTAGCAGCGGAGTGACGTAGATTCTGTGAGATTCCTTGGTTATTGATAGCCTTAGTGTGTTGGCTTTCTCGAACACAGGTTACAGTAGTAATGAACTGGTCACGTGGACAGACTCAGGACCTCCTGGTTAGCCAGAATGGTGCAGGCAGTTGTGATAGCTGAGGTCACACAGCCATTTGCTCTTTGCTGGATGCAGTGCTATTCTACCAGGAGATGCTGTAATGGACTGTGTTGGTGGGCCTGTAGCCAGGACCTAGGGCTTGCAAAAGAGCACCAGCTGCAGTAATAGCAGTGGGATTTTTGCTTGCCTTATGTTGCCCAGGGGGTACCCTGGTTTCTCTGGCAATGGGCAGGGTCATATGGCTCCCCAGAGTTTTTGTACGTTGTGTTAAGCTACCAGGACAGGTGACAGGGCAAAGCCAGGTGGTGGCTAGATCAGGTGGGTTTGCATTCTGACTTTCCATGGGTAGGGCAAGCAGCAGTCCCTGTGAGTGTTGGGGCATAGGGGAAGTTCTCAGGCCACTGGCTTGATGTTCTACAGGGGAGCATTGCTGCCTCTGCTGCACAGAAGAGTGGGGAGTAGCAGGCATCAGTAAGCCCCACACAGATCTCACTCAATTTGCAAGGCAGACCCACTCCCACCTACAGTGTTCCACTGGCAGCAGGGAGCTGAGTTGCAGACAGCCTGCGCTCAGAACTCACAACTGCCCCAGGTTATAAGCTTTCCCTGCAAAGATAGCAACGACAGCTTTCAGGCTGTGCCCCTTCCGCATCTGCCTGCAAAACTGAGTGCCTGACTCCTGCACTCTCACTCCTGGCTGCAGCCCACTTTTCACTTGCCCTGCCCCTGCCCCTGCCCCTGCCCCTGCCCCTGACCAAGGGGGTTTGTTCTCACCAGAGGTTATATTGTGAAACCCAATCGGGGTCTTCCTTCAACCTGAAACCACTGCCTGAACTATTTGGCTGACCTCCACATCGCCCCCTATGAGGAACAATTAAGGAAGTAATGTCTTCCCTCAATCCACGCTGGAGATTGGGAGTGCACACAAGCATCTTCCCATTGCTACTTCTAGTTTTATATTCTATGACCCTTCCCAACTCAGTTCTTGTGCTGAGTAGGGTTAAGGCTTTCCTCTGTGGTCTGGACTTTCAGGCTCCCTGGTGTGTGTGTATCTTCAAGGCAAACTCTCCCCCTCTTACACTCTGGGGACTCACAGCCCTTTATCTGACTCATAGTGTAGGTTGCAGCCTGCTGCTTCCCTCAGAGGGTCTGTGGATTCCTTCAACTTTTATGTTCAGTTTCTGCATCACTTAAAAAGTTCACAGTGTGAATCTCTACTCACGATTTTGTCCCTCCAACTAGGAGAGGTATGCTAGCAATGGCAGATTAGAGGTATGCTGGCGATGCCTTGAACCTGCCATATTGGAAAACAAAACAACACAAAACAAAACAAAACCTAGTATGTAATGTTAACAGGAATTGTTCAAGCAGTGATGCAAGTTACTTTAATGAAGTAAAGTTAAATGTCAAGAGAATCAAATCTAATTGTACATTAGCATATGTGCAAAGTAACAGATATAGGTCACAAGATAAGAACTCAATCCAAATGGGAACGAAGGAAGCAAACAGGAATACAGTTCCCATACCAAATTAGCAGGTTCATATAAAGAGTATATTAGAGCGATGGCTATAACCAAATGGCAAAATTTTGAAAGCAAATGTTCTAATCTCAGAATACCATTCTGCATCGTATAGAAGAATAAATGGTTGTATACTGGAAGTCAGAGGTAGGAACCCGCTTGTTAGCTCTCTTGGGACTCCAGCAGTTGCTCACAGCAGATACAAAAACTGAATATCAGGAGGTTAGGTAGGGCTAACTTGGATCTGATATAAAAATTTCATTTGTTATAAAGGACCATGAAAGCATTAAAAGAGACTTTTCTGTATCTGTAGTAAAGCCCTGGCATTTTGGCTTCTAAATTTCATAGTCTACCTTTCTAGCTGAGTTCAAAATATAGTCAAGCTCTTTTCCACTTGATAATTTCCTTGTTATTCCATTTTAACTTTCTTCACCTAATTAGGTAATGTCCTTGAGATCTGCAATTCTCAGCACCACAAGCCCTCTTATTAACTTCAAGGGGAAAAAACAGGTGACATTACTGTCCCTTTTCTTCCTTTCATCCATTTGAGTAGTTTGATCCAATTAGAAGAGACCTCTGTGAGAAATGGGTATACTTAGAGCTCAAAACATATTTGCATATGACAACATTTGGGGATAATAATAATAATTGTTTTCTAAACAGCCATAAACTTAATCTTCTAAAAAGCAAATATAAAAGCTATTTTAAATTGGAATATTATTTTCAGTAAGCAAAGCTGAAAATCAAGTTAAGCGTACAGTCTGATTCCAAAAGCAACATTCGTGTTTCTATCTGCCACTTTTGATATATAGTCTTGCCTGAAGCATTCTGTTTGACTTTTTCAGTGTCAAACTCAAATGACATTTTTCTAAGATTGATATTAAAAAATTTAACTTCTTTCTTGCCAAAATGAGAGAAACATCTGTAAACAACTTTTAAGATTCGTTGGCTTTATCCTAAAACAAAATGATAAGGTCAGTGATTTTAGACTTTATCTATCTGTTGCATCTTCTGTCTTTGAAGAAGGATATTTGGAAATGTTCAATTTGCTCTCCAGAAAAACAAATCTAAGGATTTAAAAAAAAATGCCATAGCACTTATTATACTGTATTAGAATTAACATGATGTGAGCTATTTGGAAGAAAGGTAGAAAAACCAATCTTCAAGATAGCCCCATGATTATCCTTACCTATTGTATTCATGCTCCTAGGTTGTCCTCATCCACAGTGAATCAGGGTTAGCCTGGTATAACCAGTAGAATATGGCAGAAGTGGCAGTATTGACTTCCAAGACTGTCATAAAGAGCGTTGCAGCTTCCACACTGGTCTCTTATCATTCATTCTGGGAAAAGCCAATTGCCATGTTAGAAGACCAAGAAGAGCCTAATGTAGAGTCCTCCATGGAGAGGAACTGACTCCTGCTCTCAGGCAGCATGGTCTTGCCAGCCATGTAAGTAAACCACCTTTAAAATGTATCCCCCACACAGGGTCAAGCCTTCAGATGACTACAACTCTGACACCTGGTTGAGAAACATGGAGCCACAACTGTACAGTCAAGTGCTCCTGAAATTCCTGACCCTGAGAAACTATAAGAAGTACTGAAAACATATTGGTGTTTTAAGCCACTAAAGTTTGGTACTATTTGTTAGGCAGCAAAAAATGACGAATCCATAAGAGATTGTGTCTGACTTTTTAGCAAGTACGGTCCTCCAATAAATGTTTTTTATTTAATGAATGAATAAATGAATGATAGAATTCAATAGACAGAATGATAGAATAGATAGAATAAATTGACAGAATGAATTAATAGAAGTAGAAAATCTCTGAAAAACGATAGTGACTTATAAGTATCCCCTCTGACTTGGGAATCATAAGAATTCCCCAGTCTGAAACACCTCTGGTTGGCCTCCGGGAATGTGACTCATTGGAAAAAAGACCCTTTCCTAATTTTTCTCAGTCTATCATACCACAATTAATATCAATGCAAATGAAAACATAGTATTCTCCTCCTAATTACTCCTGCATTACCACGATGTTTCACTGGCCGATGTTTAATGGGATTACTTAACTTTTAGGATCCTAAATTTTGTTAGGGGTTGCCAGGGTACTTGGTCATTTCATAAGATCTGTCTGCATTTGCCTGCATTTGTCTTCTTTTCAATGAAAGCTCATTTACTATGCTAACCATTTTATAAAGCAGTATTTTACGTGGTGAGAAATCTGCTCATTTATTTATTTATTTTTGAGATGGAGTTCACCCTGTCATCCAGGCTGAAGTGCAGTGTGTGATCTCGTCACACTGCAACCTCCGCCTCCTGGGTTCAAGTGGTTCTCCTGCCTCAGCCCCACAAGTAGCTGGGATTATACAGGCACATGCCACCATGCCTGGCCAATTTTTGTATTTTTTGTAGAGACAGGGTTTCACCGTATTGGCCAGGCTGGTCTCGAACTCCTGACCTCAAATAATCCACCCGCCTCGGCCTCCCATAGTGCTGGGATTACAGGTGTGAGCAACTGTACCCAGCCAAAATCTGCTCATTTATTTTCTATTTTACCTCATAAAATAGCCATTGATAAACCCCTTATTTAAAATGAAAGATTATTCCAAAGCTATTCTAATGTGGTTACTTATGAAATGTTATTTATAACTTATTATAATCTATAATATCCTATTTGAAAACAGTCAATTAATAATTTTGACTAAATAAACAGGTCAACTTAACAAGCAGTCAATTCTCCAAGCCAATACATTGTTTTAAGGTTTTTATCCCCCTATCTTGACCAATCTTGTATACTGAATTGACTCGGTGTTTTAGTGTCATGGATACACAAACATTAATATGCCAATAGTAATCTAAATTAAACTCTGATGACATGAATTTGCTTACTTACCAGTAGATCTGCATTTTAGACATTATGTACTATACAAATCTCACCCATTTTCATTTTGTCTTTTTTTTCATTCATGAATATTTCAGATGCATACAAAAATAGAAAACAAATATGACACCTATCCAGATTTAAAAGATATTAAAATTTTGCCTTATTTGTAGCCAATATTGAAAAGAAATTGAAGCACTAACCCAAATAGTTTTTCTTTTCCCCATGGAACATTTGTATATTGTTGCAATGTCAATTTTTGTAATTTTACTCCATATTTATTTGTGTTTATATACAATATATGGTATTGTTGTGTGTGATTCAAAAACATACATGAGCTGGAAAAAAAAACTAATAAGTCTATGATATGGTTTGGGTCTGCGTCCCCACCCAAATGTCCTGTAAAATTTGGAGGTGGGGCCTAGTGGAAGTGATTAGATCATGGGATCAGATTTCCCCTTTAGTGTTGTTCTCCTGATAGTGAGGGAGTTATCCCAAGATCTGGCTGTTTAAAAGTGTGTGGCCCTTCCCCCTCTCTCTTTTCCCCCTGCTCTCCCCATGTAGGGCGTGCCTGCTTCCCCTTTGCCTTCCGTCATAATTATAAGTTTTCTGAGGCTTCCCCAGCCATGCTTCCTGTACAGCCTGTGTAACTTTGAGCCAATTAAACTTCTTTTTTTAAATAAATTACACAGTCTCAGGAATTTCTTTATAGTAGTGCAAGAACAGACTAATACAGCCTAATAAAAACTTAAGGCTAGTATTAATAAAAACTACATTAGTCTTTGTAGATAATTTTGTAAACTCCTTCAACATTATTATTTTAAGAATTATTTTACACTAAGCTTGCCTTTATTTTACAGTGCTTAGTGTGATAAACTTCTAGTCATGTTTCCTATCCAAGAGACCAGTTAATATATATACATAAACCACAGAAATAGTATAACACACTATTTTTAAATTATCGTTTTCCTACTTAAATTTTGTTTAGCTTAAGAATTCTTAGGACATTTGTAAAAGCAGGTTAAATTTAATAAGGTTTCTGATTTTTTTTTGTAACCGGAGATAGTTTTTACAAGTGAAATAACATTTCAGCTAAATAAAAACATCGCTAAATAATTGCTATTTGATGAAAATCTGCTTTGTATAATTTCTGTAAATTATCCTTGTTCTGAAAAAGGTGTAATGCCCTAATATTTTTAAATCCTTATCCTTTGATTTTTTTTAAAACTGACCTATTGATAAAACTATAAATTTTCATTTTCCAGTGCAGTTAGTTACCTTTTTAAACATAAATGCACAACAAGCAAATGAATTTAAGAGAACTAAACTGGAATAAGTGTTCATAAATGAAACCCTTGGACTATTTAATAAAGTTGAAATGTGGATTAAGGAAAACTTTTGTTAATAAAAACTTTCTTTTAAGTGAAAAAAAAAAGAATTATTGATGTTGATTCAAGTAAACCTAGTTCATTCATTTTTATTGTCATATATACCTATATCACAGTTAATTTTCCATTTCTCTGTTGACGGACATTTTAGATTACTCCCTATTTTTGGATATTATAGTAGACGTGGAATGAAATCCTTAAATATGTCTTAAATGTAAACTCAAGACTTTCTCTGTGACATATATCCAAGAATATAATTGCTGAAAGGAGGGCATATGCTTCTGCAAGTATAACTAGGTTTCAGCAAACTGTTCTCTACAGTTACTGTATCAATATACAGCCTTATTAAAATGTGAGTTTTCATTTCCTCACATTTCTGTCAATTGTTGTTGGGAGGCCCTTTAATTTTTGCCAACTTGATGGGTGTGAAATTGTATCTTAGTATTGTTTCAATTGTATTTTTCTGAATAGTAAGGCTTTGAAAATGTTTTCATTTTTAATGGCTATTCTGAATTTTTCTGTTACTTTTCTAATAGTTGTTTTAATCATTTGCAAATATAATCTCTTGATCTGTGGTTTGTTATTTTGTGATGACATTTTTAGCATGAACAAATCTCATATTTTAATGTAGTATAATTTATTAGTTTTCTTTTTATGATTTGTGTTCTTAGTGTCTTGTTTAAAAAATTCTTCCGTACTGTAAGGCAATAAAGATGAAGATACTATCCTATATTTTAATCTAAGAGTTTGTGAAATGAAAATAAATCCTTGGGTCTCCAAATCACCAAGATAAAGGGCAAAGTCAGGTGGGGAACTGTAGGGCAAGCCTGCCTCCCATTGTATCCAAAGTCATCCTTCTGTTCCCTGAGATAAATGCATATCTGATTGCCTCCTTTGGAGAAGCTAATCAGAAACTCAAAAGAATGCAACCATTTGTCTCTTATCTACCTATAACCTGGAAGGCCCTCCCTGCTTGAGTTGTCCTGCTTTTCTGGACCGACCAATGTTCAGCTTACATATGTTGATTGATGTCTCATGTCTCCCTAAAATGTATAAAACCAAGCTGTGCCCTGACCACCTTGGGCATGTGTCATCAGGACCTCCGGAGGCTGTGCTATGGGCGTGCATCCTTAAATTTGGCAAAATAAACTTCCTAAATTGACTGAGACCTGTCTCAGATTTTTGGGGTTCACAAGTTCCACAGGTTTTTTTCATATTGGTCTTTAATTCATTCAGAATTTATCTTCCTATACAATATGGAATAGTGACTCAACTCATATCTGCTTCTCAAATATGGATAGCCAATTATCAAAAACCCATTATCGAATGACCCTTGCTTTTACTATTGATTTGAAGGATATAATAACATACAAATTTCCAAGTATATATGTAAAACTATTTCTGTATGCACCGTTTCCTACCGTTTATCTCTTTTTCTTTATTTTTGAACGAGTATCTCATTGTATAAATACTGTAGCTTTCTAATAAGTCCGAATTTCAGTTGGAAAAGCATCCCATTTCCTTATTTGAAGTTGTCTAGACTATTTTTGGCCTTTACTATTTGAATGAATTGCAAAAGATTTCAACTGCAGGTATCCAAAGACTCAAATGTATAAGATTTAAGCACACCTTTCACACATAAAAAGAATTCTGCTTATTCTGCATGTAGATAGCTGCCTGCATTGTTTCAGCATCGCAGTAATGTCAGGACTGGGGCCCGTTTAATTCCCTTGGTCTTTGCCTCAATAGTGGAAGTTGTCTGCCACACCTCCAAGTAACATGTTCCCTTTGAAGGCATTGTAGGGGGAATGTGTGGCCCCTACCCAGTGTCTTATTAGGAAATCAAAGGCCTTATGAGAAGCCCCCGGCAGATTTTTATGTATCCCTGGGCAAAACAGGATCTCATATTTAAATCTTGCAATGAAAGAGTCGAGGAAGAGGTGTGTGTTATGGTTTGAATGTTTGTGTCTCCTCCAAAATTCATGTTGAAACTTCAATCCCCTGTGTGGTAGTATTTAAAGGTGGGGTCTTTGAGAGGGAGAGAATCAGGAGAAATAACTAATGGATACGAGGCTTAATACCTGGGTGATGAAATAATCTGTACAACAAACCCCATGAAACAGGTTTACCTATGTAACAAACCTGCACACCCTGCACACATTCCCCTAAACTTAAAAGTTAAAAATAAAAGAAATAAGACATGCAAACACACACACACACACACACACAACACACACACACACGTAATTAAGTCACAAGGGCTTTGTCTTCATGAATGCAATTAGTAACCCTATAAAAGGTCTGGGGGGAACTAATTAGTTCCTTTTGTTCTTTCATCCTTTCTGCCATGTGAGGACACAGCATTTATCTCCTTTGAATGATGCAGCAACGTGGGGGCCATCTTGGAAGCAAAGATGGGGCCCTCACCAGTCATCAATCCTACTGTTGCCTTAATCTTGGACTTTCACTCTCCAGAATTGTGAGAAATAAATTTGTTGCTTATGAATTACCTAGTCTCGGGTATTTGTTATAGCAGTACAAATGGACTAGGACAGATTTTCTAATCTATACTGAGAAAGCTGACAAGGGAGCAGATATGACTGAGAATACATGTGAGTGATGCCATGAATAGTCCACCCTACTCTTCCACATGAAAGATTGGATCGGCTTTTCAGTCTGTGAGAAAACCTGATGGGTTTTTGACTGGGATTTACAGATTGAATATAGGGTTTAATTTAAGGAGAATTGGCATGTATATAACATTTAGCCTTTTCATGCTAGAACATGAGTATTTTACTTATTCATGTCTTCTCATGTTTTTCAGTCAACTAATTTTCTCCATAAGGGACTTGATCTTTTATTTTAAAATATGAATTCCTAGGTATCTCATTGTATTGCTGTTAATGTAGTGGTATATTTGAAATATATTTGTACACACATTATCTATCTATCTATCTATCTATCTATCTATCTATGTATCTATCTATCAATCATCTATCTATCTATCTTTATTTCCTTTTACTGATACATAGAAGTACTATTTGTTCCTGTCTAGTTCCTGGAATGCAGGTTTCAGGATGGAACAGACTTTTGTCCATTTTGTTTATTGCTGGGCTTCCAACATTCTAGAACAATGCCTGAAAGATACTTTGTGTTCAATAAATATTTCCTCAATGAATGAATTAAATAACCTATTACTTAGAAAATTTATGAATCTATCTTTTTATCATTTAATACAAAGCGTTTTTATGTAGATTCTCTTGAGTTTTCTATTTAGAAACACTTACCTGTGAATGATGGTAGCTATGCTTCTTCCTCTCTGATTCTAATATGTTTTGTCTTAATATATCTTAAATCTCTAGTCTTAGGTTAAGAGTGGTAATACTGGACCTACTTCTCTTGCTCTTACTTCTCTTGTAATTAGAGGAAAATGTTCCTACAGTTTCACAATTAAGCATGATATTTACTGTCAATATTTGGTAGAAACAGTTGATCATATTCAGGATATTGTTTTCTTTCCATTCTCATTTGGTTATTCATTTTTTAAAATCCAGAACCTATCTATTTATGCAATTTAAAGTTCATTTTTCTTCTTTAAATTGGTAATGTGTTGAATTATATTAATATATGTTCTATTGTTATCTTTGCATTCCTAGAGTCAAACCTTATTTGATCATGATATAGTATTATTTATACATTGTGGGAATCACTTCACTAATATTGCATTTAGGGTTTTAGGTCTATATTTGTAATAGAGATTTACTTATATGTACTTATATTACTTATATTTACAGTATATTTCTCATATGGTGCTTGTTTGTTTTTGGTACCAGGTTTGTTCCTTCCTCATAAAATGAGTTGAGGGCGGTTCATTGCAATACACAAAACTGTTAGAATCTGTAGATTACTTTTGGGCTCGTTAGGCTCTCCAGCGGAGTGCTAGCAGTCATACCAGTGGCAGAGATAGCGGGTAGGCAGGATAGGGGCATATATGTTCAGCTGTGAGTTTTCTAGAAACTGAGACGGGGAGTGGTCTTTTATTTTCACCTTTTAATATGTGTAGTGTTAAAGTTATAATCTTGGAAGCAGCCTGTCTAGCCAATTCCATGCTTTGTCACTTAATAGATTTGCATTCTTGGTCAAATATCTTAACCTTACTGTGTCACAGGTTCTTCATATGTGACATAGAGTAGTGGTGAGGATGAAATAAATTGACACAGTTAAATTGCTTATAGCCTCTGACATGCATTAATTACTCAGTGAATGTTCGTTTTCCTTCTCCCGTTTTTTGACCTTTTTCTTTCCTTCTTTCTTCTTCCTATCAACTCTCCATTTTTTCTCTCTTCTATTTTGGTACAATGCCCATAGGATAAGTTGTGTCTGGTGCCTAGGAAGCCAGAATATTTTGCTTTAACATCTTCAAATAGTATATTTCCCTGCCAGGTTGACAGAGGTTTAGACACCTATTCGTTGTGGGATAGGTGTGTAGACCTACTTCTTTTACCAATATTTAGATAATCTAGTTTTCAGCTCCACCCATTTACTCTTACATTCAATTCTGAACTATTCTGGAATTCTGTGGCCCAAATAAGCTTCCATCTTGGCTTCTTGTACTGCTGATGACTTAAATGTGCAATTCCCATTGGGTATGCTGTCCAACTTTAACAAAATGGGTTGCCTCTTCTCTATTTTTCTCGTATGTTTCTAATTTTTACATTCATTTTTCAAAAGTTTTGCTTTTAAATAAGTATTTATATGGTTAAAAAATTATAACAATACCAAAAGCAATTCAATGAAAAGTCTCATTTTTCTCCTACACGTGCAGATAGTGACAATTTTCTGTTTCGTGTTTATCCTTTTAGAATTTTTTAGGCAAAATCAATCAAACATAAATATTTGTTTTTTTTTTCTTTTCTATATGAGAAAGGTAGCATACACTCTACATACTGTACTACCGAACATTGCTTATTCTTTTTAAACTTCACATTGTATCCTGATGATCTTTTCAAATAAGTATATAGAGAGGTTTCTCATTCATTTTTTTAAGTTGCTGAATAGTACTCCATTATATGATTGTAACACAGTTTATTTATTGATTCACTGTGAACAGACAGTTGAATTCTTTCTCATTTTATGTGTTGTAAATAATGCAACAGTGAATTAATTTATACTTCTCTGATGTTTAACTCATGCATGTATACTTGTAGAATAAATTCCAAGAGGAAGGATTGCTTCATCAGTGCATAAATGTATTTGTAATTTTAATAGATATTCACAAATTTCCCTTCAGTGGGATTTTACATTACACTTTCATCAGCAATGTATGGGAATGTGTGTTTCCCCCAGACTTGCCAACGACGAGTTATCAAACTTTTAGATTATTTGCCAATCTGATAGGTAAAAGATGCTATCTAATCAAAATTGTAATCTCTATTTATTTAGTGACATTGGCCGTTTTTATATGTTTGATGGCAATTTGCAATCTTTTTCTGTAAGCTATTCATATTTTTTTGCTCATCATTATTGGATTACTGATCTCTTTAATACTATTTTAGGGAGATCAGAACTTTGTAATAATATGAGTTTCAAATTATTTCTAAATATGTCATTATCATTTTGACCTTGCTAAATTTTTGTAATATAGAAATTAACGGGTGTTTTTCTCATAGTCTACATCAATTTTTCTTTTATGGTTTCCAGATTCAGAGCCATTAGAGAAGTTTATTTCCAATTCTAAGGTTATAAAGAAATTTGTCTATTTTTTCTTTTATTACTTTTATAATTTCATTTTAAAAAAATATTTGTCACATGTGGAGTGATGGTATTTTGCATGAGTAAATTCAACTTGATTTTTCCCATTCATATGGCTGTACAGTTGTTTCAAAGTCATTTACTACAAAGTTTTCTCCCAAATTGATATCTATTTCAAAAATAGATATGTAAGTTTATTTCTAGAACTGCCATGGCATTCTCCTGTTCATATGCTCCATATATTTTTTTCATTACTGAGGCTTTATAATAATATTTGGTAGGATTAATTTCTTCCCATTGTTTTTTGTTTTCAGAATTTTACTGTATATTTTTGTTATCTTATTTTTTATATGAATAATAGAATCAGCTTGTCTAGTACAAAACAAAACTCTGTGTGTAGTTTTGTTGATATCATGTTAAGTTAATAAATTAATAATCCTCTAAAGAGTGACATTTTAATAATATGGACTTTTCTCTCTTAATAACATGGGGTAGTAAAGGTATTATATGAAAGTTTAATTATAAAGATAAACCTTAAAATAAAAACATGTAACTTTCTAACTTTTGGTTGTCTACGACTAAAAACAAAACTAAGAAAACAGGTTATGTAATAAAAGACACACAGAAATGACAGAACAAATACGAAATCTTTCTGTCATCATAAAATTTAATTGGGCTGAATCCATTGGTTAAGAGAAAAATAATTTTAATTAGATCATGAAACAATTCAAGTCTACAGTGTACACAAGAGACATTTTAAAATAATGTGATTTTTTAGGTTAAAATTAAAATGATTGGCAGATACATACTAGGTAAATAGAAACAAAAAATCAGTCTCAAAATCTGAATATTCAACTCAATGTAATTCAAGCCTTTAAAACATTAAATGAGACAAAGAAGAACACTTTATAATTCTAAGTAATATTATTAACAAGAAAGATGTGTGTGTGTGTGTGCGCATGTGTGCATTTTCCTGAAAACTTTTTTTTTTCAATTTTATTCTTTATTAATACCTAGCTGAGTATAGAATTTTAGGAAGCTAGTTATTTCCCCTACACTATTTTGAGGGTTCATTTTCTATTCTCAATAACTATTCTCTGACATTGTTAGTACTATTGAGATAGCTGTTACCAGTTTATCATTTCTCTGTAGATAAACTGAATTTTTTACAGTTGCTTTTCAGGTTTTCCACTTGTTTTCAATATCCTGTATCGTGTTGCATGTGGATTTTATTTGACTTTTCCTGCTGAGATTAAAGAGTGTGCTCCTTCCTAATAATTCTTTATTTCATCAATTGTGGAAGAAAAAGCCAATTATTATTCCTATTCTCTATTTCTGGGATTTGATGAGAAATATGTTTATTGTCTGATACTTTCCCCCCACATCTCTTAATCTCTTAGTTTACATTTCTTTTTTTCTTTTGTTACATATTCTTGGTAACTGAATCATTGATAGCTTCCAGTTCAATACAGTTTATTCGTCTATGATTTTTTTCTTTCTAATTTTTGTGGGTACATAATAGGTGTATGTATTTATGGGATACATGAGTTATTTTGATACAGGTGTCCAATGTGTAATAATTGCATCCTGTAGAATGGGATCTCCATCCCTTCAAGCATGTATCCTTTATGTTACAAACAATTCAATTATTCTATTTTAGATATTTAAAAATGTATAATTAAATTATTGACTATAGTCACTGTGATGTGCTATCAAATACTAGGTCTTACTCATTCTTTCTAATTATTTTTTTGTACCCATTAACCACTCCCACCTCCCCCATACTACCCACTACCCCTCCCAACTTCTGGGAACCATCCTTCTATTCTACCTGTATGAATTCAATTATTTTAATTTTAAAATCCCACAAATAAGTAAGAGCATGCAATATTTGTCTTTCTGTGCCTGGATTATGCACTTAGCATAACGGCCTCTGATTCTATTCATGTTGTTGCAAATGACAGTATCTCATTCTTTTTCAAGGATAAATAGTACTCCATGGTGTTATATATATCACATTTTCTTAATCCATTTATCCGTGGATGAACACCTAGGTGGTTACCAAATACTGAGGGGTGTTGTGGCCAGTGCTGCAACAAACATGGGAGTGCAGATATCTTCTGTATACGAATTTCCTTTCTTTTATGGTATACCTAGCAGTGGGACTGCTGGATCATATGGTAGCTTTATTTTTAATTTTTGGAGAAGACTCAAAACTGATCTCCATAGTGGTTGTACTAATTTATATTCCCACCAACAGTGTATGAGTGTTTCCTTTTCTCCACATCCTAGCCAGCATTGGTGATTTCCTGTCTGTCTTTTGGATATAAGCCATTATAAATGAGTTGAAATGATATCTCATTTTAGTTTTGATTTGCATGGCTCTGATGATCAGTGATGTTGAGCACCTTTTCACATGCCTATTTGCCATTGCTATGTTTTCTCTTGAGAAATGTCTTCTCAAATCTTTTGCCCATTTTTTGATCGGATTATTAAATTTTTTTCCTATAGAGTTGTTTGAGTTCCTTATATATTCTGGTTATTAATCCCTTCTCAAATGGGTACTTTGCAAATATTTTCTTCTACTCTGTGTGTTGTTTCTTCCCTTCGTTTATTGTTTTCTTTGCTGTGCAGAAGCTTTTTAACTTGATGTGATCACATCTATCCATATTTGCTTTGGTTTCCTGTGCTTGTGGAGTATTGCTCAAGAAATTTTTGCCCAGACCAATGTCCTGGAGAGTTTCCACGATGTTTTCTGGTAGTAGTTTCATAATTTGAGTTCTCAGACTTAAGTCTTCAATTTATTTTGATTTGATTTTTGAGCAGGGTAAGAGATAGGGGTCTAGTTTCATTCTTGTGCATATAGATACCCAGTCTTCTCAGCACCATTTATTGAAGAGACTGTCTTTTCCCTAGTGTATATTCTTGGGATCTCTGTTGAAAATGAGTTCACATTAGGTGTGTGGAATTGGGTTTGTTTCTGGGTTTTCTATTCTTTTCCATTGGTCTATGTGTCTGGATTTTTTATTTGTTTGTTTGTTTGTTTTTGTCAGTACCATGCTCTTTTGATGACCTTAGCTCCGTAGTTTAATTTGAAGTCAGGTAACACGATTCCTCTGGGTTTGTTCTTTTTGCTTAAGATAGCTTTGGCTATTCTGGGCCTTTTGTAGTTCCACATAAATTTTAATTTTTTTTTTATTTCTGTGAAGAATGTCATTGGTATTTTGATAGGGAATGCATTGAATATGTAGATTACTCTGGGTAGCATGGACATTTTAACAATATTTATTCTTCCAGTTGATGAACATGAAATATAATTTTATTTTTTGGCATCCTCTTCAATTTCTCTCATCTTCGTTCTGTAGTTTTCATTATAGAGATATTTCACTTATTTAAGTTAATTTCTAGGTATTTAATTTTATTTGGGGCTATGTTAAATGGTATTACCTTTTAAATTCTTTTTCTGATTGTTCACTGTTGGCATATAGAAATGCTATTGATTTTTGTATGTTGATTTCGTACCCTGCAACTTTACTGAATTTGTCAGTACTAATGGATTTTTAGTAAAGTCTTTAGGATTTGACAAATATAAAATTGTATCATCTACAAACAGAATTATTTGGCTTCTTCCTTTCCTGTTTGGATGATATTATTTCTTTCTCTTTTCTGATTGCTTTAGCTAAGACTTCCAGTACTATGTAGAATATCAAAGGGAAAAGTGGGCATCCTTGTCACATTCTAGATCTTAGAGAAAAGGCATTCAGCTTTTCCCCATTCAGTATGATACTAGCTGTGGGTCTGTTGTATATGGCTTTTACAATGTTGAGATATGTTCCCTCTATACCCAGTTCTTTGAGGGTTTTTACCGTGAAGAAATGTTGAATTTTATCAAATGCATTTTCAGTATGAATTGCAATTATTGTGTGGTTTTTGTTCTTCATTTTGTTTATATGATGTATTGCATTGATTAATTTGCATGTTGAACCATCCTTGCATCCCAGGGATTAATTCCACTTGCTTATAATGAATGATTGTTTTAATATATTGTTGAATTCGGTTTGCTAGTATTTTTTTCCTTATATTCACATTTTTTAGTTGGTTTACTAGCATTTTATTGAAATTTTTTACATCAGTATTGCCCAGATATTGGCATGTAGTTTTCCTTTTTTGATGTGTCTTTGTCTGGTTTTGGTATCAGGGTAATACTGGCCTCATAGAATGAGTTGGGATGTATTCCTTCCTCCTCTATTTTTTTGGAAGACTTTGAGTAGAAATGGTATTCTTCTTTAAATGTTTAGTAGAATTCAGCAGTGAAGCCATTGGGTTTCAGGGTTTTCTTTACTGGAAGACTGCTCATTAAGGCTTCAATCTTGTTACTTGTTATTGGTCTGTTGAGGTTTTGAATTTCTTTATGGTTCAATCTTGGTATGTTATATGTGTCTAGGGATTTGTCTCTTTCTTCTAGATTTTCCATTTTATTGGCATATAGTTGCTCATCGTAGCCACTAATAATCCTTTGAATTTCTGCAGTATTAGATGTAATGCCCCCTTTTCTATCTCTGAATTTATTTATTTTAGTATTCTCTCTTTTATTTCTTAGTCTGGCTAAAAGTTTGTTGATTTTGTTTAACTTTTCAAAAACACAGCTTTTTGTTCATTGATCTTTTGTATTCTTTTCTTCAAGTATAATTCACTATTTTTTTCTCTGACCTTTATTATTTATTTGCTTTTACTAATTTGGGGTTTGCTTTTGCTTTTCTACGTCTTTAAGATGAGTTCTTAGGATTGTTTATTTGAAGGATGTCTTCTTTTTGGATGTATGCATTTATAGCTGTAAACTTCCCTCTTAGTACTGCTTTTGCTGTCTCCCATATGTTTTGGTATGTTGTGTTTCTATTATCATATTTCAAGAAAGTTTTCAATTTCCTTCTTAAATTATTCATTGACCCACTGGTAATTCAGGAGCATATTGTTTAATTTCCATATATTTTTGTATAGTTTCCAAAATTCCTATCATTGTTGAATTCCAGTTTTATTCCATTGTGCACAGAGAATATGCTTGATATAATTTCAATTTTGTCAATGTTTTAAGACTTGGTTTGTGACCTACCTTATCATCTATCCTTGAGAATGCTACATGTGCTGAGGAAAATAATGTGTACTCTGCAGGTGCTGGATGAAATGCCCTATAAATATTTATTAGAAATATTTGGAATATAGTGCAGATTAAATTCCATATTTATTTGTTGACTTTTCTGTCTGGAATATCTTTTCAATCCTGAGTATGGGGTGTTGAAATCTCCAGCTATTATTATATTGGTGTCTATCTCTTTCTTTAGCTCTAAGAATATTTGCTTTATATAACTGAGTGGTCCAGTGTTGGGGGCATATATATTTAAAATTGTTATATCCTTGTATTGAATGGACAACTATATTTACATATAGTGACCTTCTGTTTCTCTTCTTATGGTTTTTGTCTTGAAATCTATTTTGACTGACATAAGTACAGCTACTCCTACTCTTTTTTGGTTTCCATTGGCATGGAATATCTTTTTCTAACCCTTCATTTTCTATGTATGCCTTTTTAGGTGATCTGCTTTGTTGTAGGCAACAAATCAGTGGGTCTTGTCTTCTTTTTTTTTTTTTAATCCATTCAGCTAATCTATGTCTTTTGACTGGAGAATTCAGTCTTTTACATTCAATGTTATTATTGATAAGTAAGGACTTATTCCTGCCATTTTCTGATATGTTTTCTGGCTGTTTTGTGGTCTTCTCTTTTTTCTTTCTTTCCTTCCTGTCTTTTTTTTAGGGAAGGTGATTTTCTCTGGTGATAGGACTTGGTTTCTTGCTTTTTATTTTTTGTGTATCTCTTATATGTTTTTGGTTTGAGGTTACCATGAGGCTTGCAAATACTATCTTATAGCCCATTATATTAGGCTAATAACAAGTTAACACTGCGTAATCAAACAACCAAAAAGAAATGTGCTGGCCAGGCGCAGCGGCTCACACCTGTAATCCCAGCACTTTGGGAGGTTGAGGCAGATGGATCATGAGGTCAGAAGATCAAGACCATCCTGGCTAACACGGTGAAACCCTGTCTCTACTAAAAATACAAAAAATTAGCCAGGCTTGGTGGTGGGCGCCTGTAGTCCCAGCTACTTGGGAGGCTGAGGCAGGAGAATGGCCTGAACCCAGGAGGCGGAGCTACCAGTGAGCCGAGATTGCACCACTGCACTCAAGCCTGGGCGAAAGAGCAAGACTCCATTTAAAAAAAAAAAAAAAGAAATGTGCTAAAAACTCTACACCTTAAATCTGTCTCTCTGCTTTCTAACTGTTTTTTGTTTTTATTTATATCTTATTGTACTGTTTATGTCTTGAAAAGTTGTTGTAGTTATTATTTTTAATTGGTTCATTGGTTTATCTTTCTCCTTCAGAGTAGTTTACACACCACAGTTACAGGGTCATAATATTCTGTGTTTTTCCGTGTGCTTACAACTACCAGTGTTTTTTGTATCTTGAGATGATGTCGTATGGCTCATTAACATCCTTTTCTTTCCTGTTGAAGTACTTCCTGTAGCATTTCTTGTAGGACAGGTCTAGTGTTGATGAAAACTTTCAGCTTTTGTTTGTCTGGGAAAACCTTTATTTCTTTTTCATGTTCGAAGGATATTTTCACTGGACATACTATGTTAGAGTAAAAGGATTTTTTCATCACTTTAAATATATCATGCCTCTCTATCTGGGCCTATAAGGTTTCCAATAAAAAGTCTGTTGTCAGATATATTGTAGCTCCATTTTATGTTATTGGTTCCTTTTCTCTTGCTCTTTTTAGGATCCTTTCTTTATCCCTCATCTTTGAGAGTTTGATAATTAAATCCCTTGAGATAGTCTTGTTTGGGTTAAATCTGCTGGGTGTTCTACAACCTTCTTGTGCTTGGATATTGATATCTTTCTCTAGCTTGGAAAGTTCTCTGTTATGCCTTTGAATAAAGTTTCTACCATTACCTATTTTTCTACCTCCTCTTTAAGGCCAATAACTCTTTGATTTGCCCTTTTGAGGCTATTTTCCTGGCCAGACGCAGTGGCTCACACCTGTAATCCCAGCACTTCGGGAGGCTGAGGCAGATGGATCACGAGATCAGGAGATCAAGACCATCCAGGCCAACCTGGTGAAACTCCGTCTCCACTAAAATACAAAAATTAGCTGGGCATGATGGTGCATGCCTGTAATCCCAGCTACTCGGGAGGCTGAGGCAGGAGAATCCTTTGAACCCAGGAGGCACAGTTTGCAGTGAGCCAAGATCGCGCCATTGCACTCCAGCCTGGTGACAGAGCCAGACTCCGTCTCAAAAAAAAAAAAAAAAAAAAAAACAGAAAAAGAAAAAAGGGTCTCTCTCTCTCTCTCTCTGTTCTGAGCCACCTGGAGCTGGGACTGGAGTGAAAAACACCCCTGTGGCCACCATTGCTAGGACTGTGCTAGGTCAGACATGAAGCCAGCACAACACTGAGTCATGCTCATGGCTTACTGTAACCACTCCCTGGCTACTGCCTATATTCTGTCAAGGCCCTGAGGCTCTAAATCAGCAGGTGGCAAAGTCCGCCAGGCCTGTGTTCTTCCCTTCAGGGTGGTGAGGTCCCCCAGGTCCTGTGTGGGTCCTAAGGTACCTTGTGGGAGTCAGAGACTAGAGTCAAAAATCTTAGAAGTTTACCTGGTGTTCTATTATACTGTGCCTGAGCTGGCACTCCAATAATGAGATACAGTCCTTCCTACTCTTCCCTCAAAGGTAGAGAAGACTCAACCTGTAGCCATAGCCGTCACAGGCCATGGAGAGTCACACCAGACTACCTCTGATGTTCCCTTAATGCTCAAGGGCTCTTCATTCAGCGTGTGTTGAATCCTGCCCATCCTAGGATTTATCCTTCAAGGAAGTGGTCCCCATTCTAAACCAGGGCAAGTCCAGAAATGCTATCTAAGATCCAAGACCTGGAAGTGGAGACATCAAGAGCCTGCTAGGTGCTGTATTCCCCTGAGGCTGAGCTGGTACCTAAGGTGCAAGACAAAGTCCTCTGCAATTTTTCCCCCACTCTTTTCAAGCAGAAGGAGTCTCGCCTTGTAACTACCACAGCTGAAAATGTGTTTAGTATCACCTGAAGCCGGCAAGTCTCTTTGTCTCACCCAAGGCCCTCATCATAGTACCTGGGTATCACTGGTTTTTCAGGGCCCAAGGGCTCTTTACATAGCAGGTGATGTTTCCAGGACTGTTTATTCCCCTTCAAGGCATCAGGTTCCCTTCTGGCCCACAGTATGTCTAGAAATGTCATCTGGAAACTAGAACCTGAAAATGGGGCCTCGTGACTCTGTTCTGTGCCCTAGCCTGCTGGGCCTAAGCTAGTATCCAAGAGGCAAAACAAATTACTTGTCACTCTTCCCTCTCCTCTCCTCAAGCAGGGGAAAGGGTCTCTTGGAACCAGGATATGTACAGCCTGTGATTAAGGGTGACGTGATGCCAGCATTCCCTTAATCTCTCTGCTGGTGTCCCAGTAGATCATGTGCCACCCAATTCCACTGGCCCTGGGACTAGTTCAGCACTAGAATTCACCTAAGTGTTGCAGTCTTTGTGGCCTCAGCTGCCTATCAAGTTTATTCAAAGCCCCAAGAGCGCTTTAGCCCACGGTGACAAGGCTTCCAGGAACTCAAGTTCTGATCGCTGGAATAAGCGATTCTTTTCTGACTAGGGCAGGTTTAAATACTCCCTCCGTGGGTGGACGTCAGCTGAGTTTGACTCAGTTTGACTGAGGGCAGCACTGAGATCAGTGTCTCACAATTGCTGCACTCTTCCTCTCCCCAAAGCACGGAAAGAATCTCTACACTCTTCTGCCACTGCTGAGAGATGGAAGAGGGAGGGTGTCAGCAATTCAAGACTGTTTTTTTTCTACCACTTATCCATCTATGTTTGATGAGTTTTAAATCTTAATGTATTACTTTTCATTAGTAAAAGATTACTTTGGTTATTTTTCCTACCTGCCTGTTTCTCTTTGGAGAGAATCTTTATTATGGTGAGTAAGAACACAAATTCTGAAGCCAATTTGCTTAGTATGCAGTATGTTCCCACCATGTACTAACTATGAGAACTCCAGGAAATTCACCTTTCTTCTGGATGCCTCCATTCCCTCCGCCATAAAGTTAGGATGCAAGTGGTTTTCTATCACAGCTAATCTCTTGGCTTACTCACTGTACTCACTTGTCTTGTAACTCTGTCATCCCTTATTTTACAAAGTGCCTCATTAAATTACCTCTATTTTTAATAGTGGTTTCTGTTTTCTTGAATGTACTCAGTTTCTTACTTCTGTTTCCACCCCCTGATTTATTGAAGTATAATTGACAAAAACAGATTGTGTATATTCAAGCGTTATAGCATGATGACTTGAATATATCTATATCTATAGATATATTCAATTATTCTATATATATACACATATGTAAATGTATATGTAGATACACACATTTTGTGATAATTACCAAACTCAAGTTAGCACATTCATCACAGAGCATAGTTAACTCTGTGTGTGTGTGTGTGTGTGTGTGTGTGTGTGTGTGTGTGGTGAGGACTCAAAATCTGCTTTCTTCTTGTAACCAGTCTCAGGTTCAGCTGCTTATGTCCCAAAAGCAAAATTTGAGAGACAAGCATTGGTAGATGGGAAGAAATGTAGGTTTATTCAGGAGCCGGCAGCCCAAGGAGATGGTGGACTTGTTTTGCAAAGATATTTCAATTTTCTCAGACTTGCAGAAGGGGATTTAAGGGGGAAGAGGCTTGGTAAACTATGTGTAGGAGTTAGCTATGCGGTTCAGCACGTCTGATTGTGATTATTATCTTGAGTAATGGGCCATCTAGATGTCTAGCTGATGTCATCTAAACTGAAACAAGATTGAAGATTAACTGTTCAGCATTTTTTTTTTCTGGGGAGAATGTTTCACAGTCTTGGTTTTATCTCATAATTAGTTCCTGGAATTCTTAAGCAAGCACACAGTAAGGCACGGTAAAAGAAAGCATATGGCAATTTGCTTTCAAAGTGGGGTGAGTGCTTCAGTTACATTATCAAATTTCAAGTAAACAATACAGTATAATTAATTATAGTCACCATGCTCTGCATGAAATCCCCAGATCTTATTCTCTTACAATGGAAAGTTTGTACTCATTGACTCACATCTCCCCATTTCTCCATCTCCAGACCCTGGCAACCAGGATTCTACTCTTTGCTTCTTAGTTCAAAGTGTTTAGATTCCACATACAAGTGAGATCACATAGTATCTGTCTCTGTGATTGCCTTATTTCAATTAGTATAATGTTGTCCAGGTTCATTGATGTTGTCACAATTTGCAGAATTTCTTTTATTGGTTGAACAGTATTCATCTGTATATCTACCTGTCTATATCTCTATCTAATATTTTCTTTATTCATTCACCTATTGAGAGACACTTACATTGTTCACATTTTATATCTTAGTTATTGTGAATAATGCTGCAATGAACATTGGAATACAGATATCTCTTCCGGATACTGATCTCATTTCCTTTGGAAATATGCCTAGATGTGGGATTGCTTGATTTTATGGTATGTCTATTTTTATTTTTTTGAGAAACCTCCATAGTATTTTCCATAATGGCTGTACTAATTTACATTCTAATTAACAGTGTACAAGGGTTTCCTTTTCTCCACACCCTCACTATCGCTTGTTCTCTCAGGTTTTTGATGATTGCCATCCTAACAGGTACGATTTTGATTTGCATTTCCCTGATGACAAATAATGTTAAGCATCTTTTCACATACCGGTTGGCCATTGCATGTTTTCTTTGGGAAAATTTCCATCTGAATCTTTTACTCATTTTTACTTGGATTATTTAGTGCTTTTTTTGTATTTTGGGTGGTTTCTTTTGCCCTTTAGTTCCCTATATATTTTAAACATTAACCCTTCATCAGATACAAGGTTTGCAACTATTTTCTCCCATTTTGTAGGATGCATTTTTATTTTGTTGGTTGTTTCCTTTGTTATGCAGAGGTATTTAGTTTGACATAGTCCTACTTGTTTCTTTTTGCTTTTATTGCTGTGTTTTTGATGTAATATTCAAAAAATCATTACCAAGACCAATGTTAAGGAGATTTTCTACCACATTTTCTTCTAGGAGGTTTATGGATTCAGCTCTTACATCTAAATTTTTAAATCATTTCAAGTTAACTTTTGTATATGTTGTAAGACAATAGTCTAATTTCATTCTTCCTTTGCATATAGATGTCCAGTTTTTCCAGGACCATTTATTAAAGAGACTTTCCTTTCCCCCATTGTGTGTTCTTAGGCCTCTTGTCAAACATTATTTGACCATACATGTATAAGTTAATTTCTGGGCTCTCTGTGCTTTTCCATTGATGAATCTCCCTATTTTTATGCCAGTACCATTCTGTTTCCATTACTAGTACTTTGTAATGTATTTTGAAGGCAACCCGTGTAAGGCCTCCAGCTTTGTTCTTCTTTCTCAAGATTCCTTTAGCTATTTAACATCTTTTATGGTTCCGTACAGATTTAGGATTGTTTTATCTATTCCTGTGAAAAGTGCCATTGGAATTTTGATAAGAATTGCATTTATCTTTTGGTATTTAGTTCTTCATTCATTTTTTTAGGTATGGGAGTGTATTTTTTTCTAATTTTAAAAATTGTAGTAAAATACACATAATAGAAAATTTACTATTTTAAGTGTAGAGTTCACTTCAGTAGTATTAAATACACTCATAATGTTTTGCAACCATAACCACCATCCATATCCACAACCTCTTTTCTCTATCAAAACGGAAACACTATAACCATTAAAAACTAGCTCCCCTTTGCCCTCTTCCTCCAGCTGCTGACAACCACCATTCTACTTTCTGTCTTTATAATTTTGACTACTGTAAGTATCTCATATAATTTGAATCATGCTGTCTTTTAGTGACTGGCTTGTTTCACTAAATATAATGCTCTCAAGGTTCATCCATGTTGTAGCATGTGTAAAAATTTCCTTTTTAAGGCCAAATAATACCTATTTATTTTAGTACAAGAGATTTATATTTCTTTCCTATAAATTCAATTTTGCATGGTTTATAACATTGTTATATTCTATTATTTATTGATTTCTGTAATAATATAGTTTTCTGGTTGTCTTTGTTGCACATTATGCCAGACCTGTGCATTTATAACATATATTATGTACCAAAGGGATATATTGTAGTATTAGCATCAGTACATTAGGTACATGGAAATAAAAAAGAAACTGTTATGCATAATAATATTTTATCTTCTCAAGCTTAATGAAGTGCTTTTGTAGGGCTTAAGTAGTTTAGGTGCCTAAAGGGAATTGTTTGGAAACTAACTGATTGACTGGTAAAGGTGGAGGAATAATTTTTAACCTGGGACACTATCATAAAGAAATGCCTCAGAGTTAATTTTCATTTAACTGAAGTAGAAAAAAAATTGACTAAACTACAGATTTTATGTAATTGGCAATTGTAACCATTGTTGACCATAAGGAATTATTAAATATGATGTCTATTGTGTATTCATAGTATATCAGTCCATTTTCTTTTTTTTTTTTTTTTTTGCAAAGTAGGTCAGTAGATTTAATGTACTATAGTATGAAAAAGTCATTAATATGATTACAGAAACTTATCATTTAGTGAGTTTTGATCTAGAACAAAAGAAAATATCTACACTTATCTGAAAAGGCTATTAAAAGATTCCCTTTCCAACCATATATCTGTATGAAGCTAGATTTTCTTTTTTTTTTCTATTTTTTTTATTATACTTTAAGTTTCAGGGTACATGTGCACAACGTGCAGGTTAGTTACATATGTATACATGTGCCATGTTGGTGTGCTGCACCCAGTAACTTGGCATTTAGCATTAGGTATATCTCCTAATGCTATCCCTCCCCCCTCCCCCCACCCCACAACAGGCCCCCGGTGTGTGATGTTCCCCTTCCTGTGTCCATGTGTTCTCATTGTTCAATTCCCGCCTATGAGTGAGAACATGCGGTGTATGGTTTTTTTGTCCATTTTCACACTGCTATAAAGAAATACCTAAAACTGGGTAATTGTAAATAAAAGAGATTTAATTGGCTCACAGCTTTGCAGGCTGCACAGAAAGCATGGCTGAGGGGTGGGGGTCTCAGGGAGCTTTTACTCATGGCAGAAGGCAAAATTGGAGCAGGATCTTTATATGGCCAGAGCAGGAAGAAGGGGTAGCGGTAAGTGCTACACACTTTTAAACAAGCAGATCTTATGAGGTCCATTTCAAGTTAACTTTTGTATATGTTGTAAGACAATAGTCTAATTTCATTATTTTGCATATAGATGTCCAGTGTTCCCAGCACTATTTATTAAAGAGACTTTCCTTTCCCCCATTGTACAAACAAGGGTTTCCTTTTCTCCACACCCTCACCATCACTTGTTCTCTCAGGTTTTTGATAATTGCCACCCTAACAAGTATGATTTTGATTTGCATTTCCCTGATGGTAAATAATGTTAAGCATCTTTTCACATACCTGTTGGCCATTGCATGTTTTATTTGGGAAAATTTCCATTTGAATCCTTTACTCATTTTTAATTGGGTTATTTGGTGCTTTTCTTATATTTTGGGGGATCTCTTTTGCCACTTAATTCCCTATATATTTTAAATATTAACCTTTCATCAAATATAAGGTTTGGAACTATTTTCTCCCAGATACCCTAAATGATTACTGTCAAGTTCAAAGTTCCACAGATTCGTAAGGCAGGGACACAATGCCTCCAAGTTCTTTGCTAAAGCGTAACAAAAGTGACCTTTGCTACCATTCCTAGTAAGTTCCTTAATTCCCTCTGATACCTCCTCAGTCTGGACTTCGTTGTTCATATCACTATCAGCATTTTGCTCACAACAATTTAACGAGTCTCTAGCAAGTTCAAAATTTTCCCTCAACTTTCTGTCTTTTTATGAGTGCTCCATGCTCTTCTAACCTCTGCCCCTTACCCAATTCCAAAGTTGCTCCCACATTTTCGGATATCTTTATAGCAATGCCCCACTCATCGGTACCAATTTGCTGTATTAGGCCATTCTTGCACTTCTATAAATAAGTACCTGAAACTGGGTAATTTATAAAGACAGTAAGTTTAATTGGCTCACAGTTCCACAGGCTGTACAGGAAGCATGGGAGCTTTTATTCATGGCAGAATGCAAAGTCTGAGTGAGCATCTTCACATAGCGGGAGCAGGTGGAAGAGAGAGAGTCAGAGGTGCTACACGCTTTTAAACAACCAGATCTCGTGAGAACTTATCACAAGAACAGCACTAGGGGGACGGTGTTAAACCATTAGAAACCACCCCCATGATCCAATCACCTCCCACCAGGCCCCACCTCCAGAACTGGGGATTACATTTCAACATGAGATTTGGGTAGGAGCGCAGATCCAAACCGTATCACATGGGTATTCATAGATATCTCAGACCACACTTTCAGTGCAGAAATCATCTTACAACAAATATTTACTGAGCAAATACTTTGTGTCAGACATTGTTTTAGGTTGTAATGATACATTGGCAAATAATATGGACAAAGATCACTACCATTTTGGACTTACGTATTAGAGAAAGAAAAAGAGTAGGGTGAGAGATGTCGGGAGTGTTGAGAAGAGGGAGTATGAAGTGGGGGGACTACAGTGTAGGCATCACTGATGAGGTTGCCTTTAAGTAAAACTTGAAGGTATGAACTGTGGAAAAGAACCTCTATGCATGGCAAAAAAACAAGCCAAAAACCTAAAGGTGAGAAAATACCTGGCTTGTTCAGAAATGGCAGTACTGAATTAAATCTTTAAATTAAGTATTTTAATGAATCGCCTCATACAATACATGAAAAATAAAGACTGACTGCAGATTTGGTCATACAGGAAATTTGTTTACATTTATCTTATTAATAATTACTGAAACGAAGTGGGGAGAGTGGGCTGAGGGTATGACAGTTATGTTCATATATGAATCTTGTTAGAATAATTGGATATGGGGAATTCAACATAAAAAATAATAGGGATTGCACAACAGAGAAATTAGCAAACAAATGAATTAAAATTAAAAAGTCCCACTTCATAATAATTATTTTTGATGGAGAAAAATGCAAGATGCAGGTTTTCATTCTTTGATCAAAGACTTAGTCAAGACAGTAATCCACAAAAAAAGAGATTGTCAGGAATTCTCATAAATGAAACTCATTTCCCATATATGTGCATTATCTCTCCAAATATCATAAGTCTAGTTTTTCTTTATATTAGTATGAATACATAGAAAACAGATACTTAAAGGTTACTAGCGTTTGCAGGAATTCTAAATTTCATAGCCAAATGTATATTTGACTGGGTTTGAGGTTGAAAAATAACTAGGATGCATTTTTAAATTGTTATTTCTTTACATGCCTAGATCGTGATACATTGAAGGTTTTAAAAGTTATTGGATTTTTCCAAGAAATTCTCAAATCATTTCCCTAGGAAGAAATTGCTCAATGTGATTGTCCCTCATTATGTAAATTGTACTCATTGGGAATTTCACATACACACATTTTTCTCTTTAGATAGAGCTGTTGAATTTCTTAGGCAGCAAAGACATGCTGAATTAGCCAGAATAAAGGAGATTTGGAAGATGTACCACACATACAAAGCAATATTAAGTTAAAATTAACAAAATTAGTTTGAAAGTTCAATGAAGTGAAATCATTTGTAATTATCAAATAAAACCTAATGCACTTTAATGTTTCCTTGGGTCCTATATGATGATTTACTTTTGTATACATTAACATTGTATCTTGCAATTAAATTCATATGGCTGCTCAGGTTCTCAGCTCGTTCTCTGGGGTTTCAGTCAATATGTCTAATTCAATGTTGATTTCATTTTTGTGTTAATTGAAGGATTTTTCTGATTCTGATAGTTTCTCTAATCCTTAAAAATCAGTTTAAATAATTTTGCAGTTATATAATTTTGATCTCCTAAATAAATCAACAGAACTTTAAATATTATTCAAAGTAATAATAGTAAATTGATGGTATCAATCAGAATATATACTCTGAAGAAGCCAGTGAGGAAATTAAACATAATCATAGTTCAAATCTTATGGCAATTGAATGGTATTTAAAAAAATAAAATCTGACTAAATACAGTTTTAGCTATGATTTGCACAATTTAAATTGGAATTAAAGTTTCCTGTTTCATTAAAACTGTATTAAAAAGCAAGCCATTAAATAATCAAAATTATCATGATATGCAAATGGGTTGATGCTTTGAGAATTATAGCAGCAAAAGTAACAGTGTTTTGTATATATTAATATAAGCAAAAAAATTTAATAAGGGACCTTGGGCTGATGACCTAATTAATGTAATGTGGCCATGTTGCATATACACAATCTATTCCAATTTATAAATTTAACCTAATTGGAAAAACTAGAGATATATTTATCTTGGTGAGGTCACAATATAGACTCTGTCAAAATTGAAATCAATCCTGATTTTTTACTGAGTGATTAAATAACAAGCTAGTAACAAAATCTGTACTTTGCTAAAATTATCTTTTTGAGAAGTTAACTGATCCCTGGGAAAGCAGGTATTGGGGTAACCTTAGAAGGCGTACCCTTCCAGGATAGTGACATGACTGCCAAGGTCAGAGCTGTGGGGTAGGCTGAACATGCACGGCCTATAAGAGTGCACTTGTCATTTACAAGGATTTAATGTTCAAGCTTGTACTAATCAAGAATACACACATTCAAAGTGGAGCACATATTATTGTTCGAGATCTCTTCAATAATTACATAGTGTTGAATTTTTGAAGGTAGAAATTTTCACCATTTCAGGTAAATTTGTAAATTGTCTTTTATCTGATTGGATATGATGTGTATAATCAGTTGGAATGTATGTGTGTTTTAAAGACAGGTGGACTTGGTTGAATTCCTAACACAGTTCTTTCATTTGTTAGCCATGGAACCTTGAATGAACTTAAGCTGCTGAGTTTCAGATTTTCTATCTGTGCAATTAGAATAATAAGAATACCTACCTCGGTTTAAAGGAGATACTGCAAGTAAAGTGTTTAATGGAAAGCCAGCATCTGTAAGGTGCTCAAAAATGTTAGCACTCTCATTGAGTTTACTGGAATGTCTTTTGCCACTAGGCAACTTGACTGCACCCTTTACATTCTTCTCTGCATCACTAGGGAACTGCCTTTCCCAGGGTCCTTTGCCTCCATGATTTTTCACTGCTGTCTTTCTTTGAGCCATTCACATGAGATTTGGAAGTTGGACAAGAAAGATAAGGCATTATTCTCAGGTGGCATCTTTGGGCAGAGGCTTGGATATTGGCCGCCTGCAGATCATTTTCTTGAGAGTTGAAGGTGGCTGAAGGTACTGGTGGCAAGTTTTCTGTAATCCCTATTCTTCCAAATTTCCTGAAAATTAGCCATGGCTCTCAATGACATTCCCCCTCAGGCTTCCAGTAATTATATAAGCTTATAATTATCTGCGTGAAAGCTCCTTTTACTCAGAATACCTAGGGTGTCAACTGTTTTCATAACTCTGGCAGATACTTTGAAGATACTATTGTCCTTCTAAGTTGTCACTCCTGATCAATAGTTTACCTCTCTGTTGCATTTGATGTTGATATGTGGCTTCCTTAACATTTCTTTCACTTGCTCTTAGCCAATTTTTAGAATGATTTTATGTGGGTCCCCTTTTCTTCAACATCTTCTCAATACTGGTGCATCTGAGAGTTCCATTTATGGTCTTCTTTTACTATACTCATTATCCCTATATTGATACCTACTTCCTCTTTATCTCAAGAATGTACATCTCTAGCCTCAAAACTTTGAATAAATGAATAATGAAGTAAAAAAGAAAATTGAATGGGGAAAGAAAAAGTGTACCCTTAATATACATGGTATTTTAATGGAGTGTATTTATTCCACCTACAGAAAGGTGGAAAAAGGAGGAAGCACAGAGGCACCATGCTTAGAGAAAACATCAGACTTATAAAATCATTCTAAACATATTTAGGATGTACAATTTACTCCAAGTATTTCTAATGATGAGGAATATAGTAGAGGAGATGCTGCTTTTAGTAAACTAGGAAGAAATTTAAACTTTAAGAAATCCTGGAAGAATATATTTTTTAACTTGATGCTCCTTTTGAGGATTAATAAAAGATAATAATGACAAGTGAACGTGAACAAAATAGGCATGAGAGAAAAGTAACGTTTATTATACTGGACAAATTAGAACTCTTTTCGGAAATGATCTATGATCAAGTCAGGGAGAGATTTTCAAGCTGGGATATGAGAATCTAGGGTTCCTAGTATGTGCCCTAGTGAGACAGGCAGAGTTCTATAACACCTGCCAAGATTTTCATCCCCCCATGTAATGTCCCGCGTAATCCTTAAAACTGTCTATGGTGATTTGCCTTTCCTCTTATTTAGGTTATGTTATATGGAACAATTAATTTTAAGAATGTGAGGTTATTTAGAAAGACTGACTTAAACACTTGAGCCCTTTAAATCTGGGTCTTAGAAATCACAGGGAGAGAGATGTCAGAGAGACCCCTCTTGCTCTCCTGGAATAAAGCACAGTACTATTCTTAAGTCTCAACTCTATACATTGAGAGTGGCCTCTGGCTGACAGCCAGCAAGAATATAGGGATGTAAGTCCTATGGTCACAAGGAACTCAGTTTTTCCAATGAGCTGAATAAACTTGGAAGTCGATTCTCCTTTAGAGCATCCAGAAAGTAAAACAGCCCTGCTAGTATCTTGATTTCAGCCATGTAAAACCTGAGCAGAGAACACAGAGACACTGCGCTTAGAGTTCTGGCACACAGAACTGTTAACTAATACAGGGGTGTTGTTTGAAACCACTACGTTTGTGGCAATTACATATACATCAATTTATAGTTAATACATCTAGGAACCTCTGTATTGGCAGGATCAGCAATCCAGACCCTCAGGATACTTCAACTCCGGCAGTTCCATTTCCAAATTTTATGTTGTGCATTATAATTTATTAAAGTAGCACATTATTGTGGCACTCCTATATATTGGATTTACGTTTCAATCAAGTTTCCTCAGTAATGTAGGCAGAAACAGCTTGAAGCCCCGATTCTTTTCTTATATGAAACCCTGAACCATTTGCAGAACTTTTGCTGGAGAAAAGGGAGGACACCAGAGAATGATACTGAAAGTACCGTGGATGAAAGGACAGATTCTCAAAAGTTGGTAAAAAGCACAAAGATCTGTCCTGCTTGCAGTGAAACCTTGGTTCAGAATCCTAGAAGCACCCTAGAGATATGGCAAGCTATAGCGAATAATGTCTGCATGGTGCACTTATGGAGGTTCACGTTATTTCCACCAATATCTATGCTTTGACCATGGAGTCAAGTAGCATGGAAGTCAGGACGGAAGGGACCCTGTACACAGTATTAATGGAGGTTTTGGTGGGAACAGGTCAACACAGATGACATATGAACAATGGGGCCCAATTGTTTCAAGCCACCACCTTGTTTTGCTTGTACATATGATTCTAGAAAAGGAGAGGGATAAGCTTCAGAATTACTCAGAAAACATTTGCCAACAATTGGAGTTATAGACATTTTGATTTGGAAGGTGGTTGGAAGACAGTAATGTGGTATTTCCTACCTACCTGTGGTCTTACACTGCATTTCGTAACTTACATCAAATTGGGATTTGATGTAAGATTTCACTTGAATTAAAAAAGTGTTGACAAGCTACCACCTGACCCATCACCTGTTGCTATAAATACAGTCATTCGTCACTTAGCAAACGGGATACATTCTGAGAAATGTGAGGTTAGGCGAGTTTGCTATTGTGCAAACATCATAGAGTATACTTACACACACCTACATGGTATAGCCTACTATACACTTAGGTTCGATGGTATAGCCTATTGCTTCTAGGCTATAAACCTGTACAGCATATCAGTGCACTGAATACTGTAGGCTATTGGAACACAGTGAGAAATATTTGTGTATGTAAACATTTATAAACACAAAAAGGTAAAGTAAAAATGCAGTGTAATAGATAAAAATGGTACACCTGTAGAAGGTACTTACCATGAATGAAGCTTGCAGGACAAGAAGTTGCCCTGTGTGTGTGAGTCAGTGAGTGAGTGGTGAGTGAACGTGAATGGGAAGACCTAGGACATTCTACTACTGTAGACTTTATGAACACCATACACTTAAGCTGCGCTACATTCACAAAAAAGTATTTTTCCTTCTACGATAATAAATCAACCTTAGATTACTGTAACTGTTTTACTTTATAAACTCGTTGACTCTTTTGCAATAACACTTAGCTAAAAACAGAAGCACATTTTACAGTTGTACAAAATGTTGTCTTTCTTTATGTCCTTATTCTATATTCTCTATTTTTATTTTTTACTTTTTAAACTGTTTTGTTGAAAACTAAACACACATATTAGCTTTGGCCTATGCCAGGTTAGGGTCATCTATACCACTATTTTCTACCTCCACATTTTGTCCCACTGGAAGGTCCTCAGGGGCAATAACAGGCACGGAGCTGTCATCTCCTATGATAACAATGTCTTCTTCTGGAATACCTCCTGAAGCTCTTCTTAAGGAGATGACATTCTTTTCAGAAATATATGTCCATGGTGGTTTGCTTGATTTATTGTACTTGTTTTCATAGAGTTGTTGGTAAGCAGATAATGCAGCATGAGGATTCCTCTTTATTAAATGAAAACCTTTCAGTGTTGGGGTCCATGTTTTTAAACTCTTTAAGGAGCTTATTGAGGCCTGCAAAGTCTTTTGCCAAACCATTTTCTATGCATTTTCTTGGGGGCTATTTTCCTTCTCCTGCAGTCTCCTTTTCTCTTGCCTCTTCTTCAGCTATGCATTTCTTTTCCCATTCTACAACTCCTCATTACTCAATTTCTCAGGCACCACCTCTAGGCGCTACTCAATGTCTCATTCGTCCACATCCAGGTTAAAGTTGTTTGTCATCTCAACAATGGCCTTGTCAATTGTTACAACCTCCTCATCCTTGACAAATTATTTGAAGTCATTAATGAACTTCTTGAGTGTCTTCGTCCAGATGCCATTTCTACATTCCTTGCTGACATCTCTTCAATTCCAAGCAAGGTTTTTGATACATCTTGGATGTTGTAATCCTTCCAGAATTGCATCAGTGTCTTCCTCAGTTGCAGTGATAGCCTGGACGTAGGTCCTTCTCTGGTAGTAGTCCTTTAAAAACTGCTGTAATTCCTTGATGCATTGGATCAAAGAGGTGGTGTTTAGAGAGACAATCACCACTTTGATGTTGGGATGAAGATGATCAGTAAAAGGAAGATGTGCAGGAGCATTATCAACAACAAGCAAAATCTTGAAAGGTATGTTATTCTCCTAACAGTACATTTTTCTCTGGCACAGCAACTCATGAGGGCTTCCTGGAAGAGGAGATGCATAATCTGTGACTTCTTATTGCTCCTGTAGTACACTGGCCATGTGTGCTTATTGGTATGCTTGAATACCCTGGGTTTCTCACTGTGTCAGATCACAAAGGGTTTCATTTTGTAGCCTGCAACATTGCCCCAAAGCAAGACTGTATCCTGTCCTTAAAACCCTTAAAACTTGGCATTGACTTGACCCCATTATGACAGAAAGTCCTTTCAGGCATCTGTTTCCAGAATAGGGAGGTTTCATCTACATTGAAGATTTGCTCTAGCAAGTATTTTTTATCAACGACTCATCTAGAGTTTCCAAAAATTCTTCAGCTGCCTTCATGTCAGCCCTCAAAGACTCACCAGTCACTTTTATATTATGTAATGGATAAAGATTCTTGAATTATTTAAACTACCCAGAAATACCAGTACATTCAATATTACAGTTGGATCCAGCCTTTTCTTTCAACATTATAAATAACCCTTTTGCTTTAACTGTAGTCTTTATGGTGCTGAGAGAGCTATGTTTCTGTGTCTGGTTTTCAATCCAGGTCATTAGAAGTTTCTTCATATCTGATATAGGCATTTCTCAAACTTGTTGGTCTCGTCACCTTCGATGAAGCAGACACTTTAACAATTTCTGTCACTTTGTTCTTGTTCTTCAAGGTTGTAGCTACGGTGGAATGGGACATACCTGTCTGGCCAGCAATAACCATCACTGATTTTCTACCTTTGGAGGTCCTTAATCACTTTACATTTTGTTATCGACGTGACCTCTTACCACATTAACTGTGGATTTTGAATGCTTAGGAACCGTGATAAACAAAACACTTGAGAATCAAGGACCAACGAAAATGATGCAATCAAGAGACACAGTAAAGACAAGGCTGTCTGTGGCTGCTGCCGGTTTAACACGGCATACTATTTTACAGTAAATATTCTTTTATAGGTACAAGGAGTACACTCTAAAATAACAAATAAACGTATAGGAAATACGTAAGCCAGTAACATAGTCATTTATTATCATTATCAAGTATTAGGTACTGTACATAATTGTATGTGCTATACATTTATGCAACTGGCAGTGCAGTTTTGTTTACACCAGTGAAGCAGCTTTGTTGTCGAGGGTAAATACTAAGGTTCTTGTTCTCACGGCCAAGGAGATCGAGGTTGCAGACACACACACACACACACACACAAACACACACGCACACACACACACACACACACAGCAAGCTTGGAGCAGGAGTTTAATAGGCAAAAGGAAAGAACAGCTCTCTGTCACAGAGAGGGGTCCCTAGCGGGTTGTCAGGCGGTAGTAAAAATGTCAGGGTTTTTATAAATGGGCTAGAGAGGAGGGGGCTAGTGAGGAGGGGATGTCTTATCCTCCGAGGGCCCAACAGTTTAGTTGGGACCAGGTGTGCTATCTGTATAGAGAAGAGGTGTTCGTTTGTTTGTTGTTTGTTTGTTTGTTTGTTTTTAATCAGCTCTCACCCCATTCCGTGACCACATAGGCAGAATCTTAGTCTGTGCGGCTCTGTTCTGCTTTGTGTCACTTATCTGGGAGGGAGAGTTTCTGTTCCCAGACATCTTCTTGCAGCTACAGGCATCCCCCTGGCCCCCAACGTCCACTTCTAGCTTCTCTATCTTAGTGTGCCTAAAGAAAGAAACGTGCTTATTAAGGCCCACTGTTTCTACTGGGGCCCCTTGTATGAGTGTGAAGTTTGGTGGTTATCCAGGAGACTGCCCCTCTCCTTCTGTGCTAGAGTGGTGGCTTATCTGTGATTTACAGCCTGATCTTTCAGGCTGCCCTTTGTTAGAAGAGAAGTGATTTCTTTGAACTGCATGAGGTTAGAAAGGGAACTATTTCTGAGCTGCTTTTTCTTAGAAGGAAAGTTTTCTGCCAGGGACTCGCTTTACTCTGTCTACCTGAATAAATTCTTTCTGTTTCCTATAACACTAGTATCACCAGAAACATGTTAGTAATTCATTAAGCTACAATGTCACTAGGTGGTAGGAATTTTTCAGCTTCATTTCAATCTTATGTGACCACCGTTGTATATGTGATCTGTTGTTGACAGAAATGTCATTCTATGGCACTCCACTGCGAAGTTTTATTGAGCACAGCCACGCTCATTAGTTTACATATTGCCTATGGCTATGTTCCTGCTATAGTAGGTGTGCTGGTGGCAACAGATACTGTGTGATTATTAAAGCTGGAAACATTTAATGTTTACCCATTACTGGAAAAGTTTGCTGACCTCTGAAGTATAAGATTCTGTGGGTAAAATAAATTTGAGAACTACCAAAGTGAAGGAAACTCAATTATTGCAAACACGTAACAAAGAACACACGCACCATTTTGAGTGAACCCCAGAGAGACCAATATTTCCAAGTATCTGTTACTGGAAGGTTTCGACCTTGAATTCATTTTACCCTTATTCTAATTTTAGGACTAGCCATCATGCCATCCAAATATTATCTTACTTGCATTTATCCACAAGTTGCTGATCTGGGAGGTGTATATAATTAAAGCAGGATGGGAACTTAAGTGATAAAGTGTGGATTTTTTATTGCTAGAAGGCAATACAAACTGTTCTTTTTTTGACAGACATTTTAAAAGGACTATGTACCAATGACTCATTTCTTGTCAAACTTGAGGAAATTTGCTTAAAACTATCATTTCGAAATAAATACATATTTCATTCCAAAATGATAATTTCCGAAAAACATCATTTAACATTTTGCTTGCCATGCATAAATGGGAAATCAGTCACAACAGGAATTAACTTGAGCATTTTTTTATTCTGAAAAAGTTTCTTCCAAATCTTTGTTTTCTCTTTTACTAAAGTTTTTACTTAAGTAATGTAAAACCCGTGCCTCTATTTGCTATTGTAGTTACGAATTCTTTCTCTTTTGGGGAAAAGAAAACATTGTGTAAGCTAGTCCTGCTCCCCTTGAATGATAATACTTGACTATAGTTAATATTTTACTCTTTTGTGGATAAAACATTTAAAAATTCCTTTTAGTTTATTAAGAAGATTGTACACATTTCAATTTACTGTTCATATACAGGTATCTACATGCCCCATTAAAAATACATGAGATAGTCCAAGTTAACTTTTACCGATATGCTTACATTTTTAATTATGATCTATTAACAACCACATGAAATATTTTAAAGAAAAATATAAGAAATTGCTGTTTACCCAACACCTATCCACCTGAAAAAATAAAACATTACAAATGTAGTAGAAGAATGTCATGTAGCCTTTTCAAGTCATATTATTTTAAATATGGAATTTGCCACTCATGCATTTTAATAAATAATGTATACTATTGTTTTCTTGCATACCTATTGTAGTTTCCATTGCTCTACAACCTTTCCAATATGTGGTATTGTAAAGGCTACTTAAATTTGGCCAATAAAACATATACGATATGGTCCAGTGTTGTTTAGTTTATAATTCATTGATTACTAGTGTGATTCAGCAGTTTTTCTTTTCTTTTTTTTTTTCTTCTTTTTTTTGAGATGGGGTTTCCTCTTGTTGCCCAGGCTGGAGTGCAATGGCATGATCTCAGCTCACCACAACCTCCACCTCAAGGGTTCAAGCGATTCTCCTGCCTCAGCCTCCCGAGTAGCTGGGATTACAGGCATGCACCACCACACCTGGCTAATTTTGTATTTTTAGTAGAGACAGGGTTTCTCCATGTTGGTCAGGCTGGTCTTGAACTCCTGACCTCAGGTGATGCACCTGCCTTGGTCTCCCAAAGTGCTGGGATTATAGGCGTGAGCCACCGTGCCTGGCCAATTGAGCAGTTTTTCATGTTTCTTGGCTCCTCAAGTTTATTCTTTAGTGAATTTCCAGCTTCGGTATTAGGACCTAATAGACATCTACAGAACTCTCCATCCCAAATCAACAGAATATACATTTTTTTCAGCACCACACCACACCTATTCCAAAATTGACCACATACCTGGAAGTAAAGCTCTCCTCAGCAAATGTAAAAGAACAGAAATTATAACAAACTATCTCTCAGACCACAGTGCAATCAAACTAGAACTCAGGATTAAGAATCTCACTCAAAACCGCTCAACTACATGGAAACTGAACAACCTGCTCCTGAATGACTACTGGGTACATAACGAAATGAAGGCAGAAATAAAGATGTTCTTTGAAACCGACGAGAACAAACACACAACATACCAGAATCTCTGGGACACGTTCAAAGCAGTGAGTAGAGGGAAATTTATAGCACTAAATGCCCACAAGAGAAAGCAGGAAAGATCCAAAATTGACACCCTAACATCACAATTGAAAGAACTAGAAAAGCAAGAGCAAACACATTCAAAAGCTAGCAGAAGGCAAGAAATAACTAAAATCAGAGCAGAACTGAAGGAAATAGAGACACAAAAAACCCTTCAAAAAATTAATGAATCCAGGAGCTGGTTTTTTGAAAGGATCAACAAAATAGATAGACCGCTAGCAAGACTAATAAAGAAGAAAAGAGAGAAGAATCAAATAGACGCAATAAAAAATGATAAAGGGGATATCACCACCGATCCCACAGAAATACAAACTACCATCAGAGAATACTACAAACACCTCTACGCAAATAAACTAGAAAATCTAGAAGAAATGGATACATTCCTCGACACATACACTCTCCCGAGACTAAACCAGGAAGAAGTTGAATCTCTGAATAGACCAATAACAGGATCTAAAATTGTGGCAATAATCAATAGCTTACCAACCAAAAAGAGTCCAGGACCAGATGGATTCACAGCCGAATTCTACCAGAGGTACAAGGAGGAACTGGTACCTTTCCTTCTGAAACTATTCCAATCAATAGAAAAAGAGGGAATCCTCCCTAACTCATTTTATGAGGCCAGCTTCATTCTGATACCAAAGCCAGGCAGAGACACAACCAAAAAAGAGAATTTTAGACCAATATCCTTGATGAACATTGATGCAAAAATCCTCAATAAAATACTGGCAAAACGAATCCAGCAGCACATCAAAAAGCTTATCCACCATGATCAAGTGGGCTTCATTCCTGGAATGCAAGGCTGGTTCAATATACGCAAATCAATAAATGTAATCCAGCATATAAACAGAACCAAAGACAAAAACCACATGATTATCTCAATAGATGCAGAAAAGGCCTTTGACAAAATTCAACAACACTTCATGCTAAAACCTCTCAATAAATTAGGTATTGATGGGACGTATTTCAAAATAATAAAAGCTATCTATGACAAACCCACAGCCAATATCATACTGAATGGGCAAAAACTGGAAGCATTCCCTTTGAAAACTGGCACAAGACAGGGATGCCCTCTCTCGCCACTCCTATTCAACATAGTGTTGGAAGTTCTGGCCAGGGCAATTAGGCAGGAGAAGGAAGTAAAGGGTATTCAATTAGGAAAAGAGGAAGTCAAATTGTCCCTGTTTGCAGACGACATGATTGTATATCTAGAAAACCCCGTTGTCTCAGCCCAAAATCTCCTTAAGCTGATAAGCAACTTCAGCAAAGTCTCAGGATACAAAATCAATGTACAAAAATCACAAGCATTCTTATACACCAACAACAGACAAACAGAGAGCCAAATCATGAGTGAACTCCCATTCACAATTGCTTCAAAGACAATCAAATATCTAGGAATCCAACTTACAAGGGATGTGAAGGACCACTTCAAGGAGAACTACAAACCACTGCTCAAGGAAATAAAAGAGGATACAAACAAATGGAAGAACACTCCATGCTCATGGGTAGGAAGAATCAATATCGTGAAAATGGCCATACTGCCCAAGGTAATTTACAGATTCAATGCCATCCCCATCAAGCTACCAATGCCTTTCTTCACAGAATTGGAAAAAACTACTTTAAAGTTCATATGGAACCAAAAAAGAGCCTGCATCGCCAAGTCAATCCTAAGCCAAAAGAACAAAGCTGGAGGCATCACACTACCTGACTTCAAACTATACTACAAGGCTACAGTAACCAAAACAGCATGGTACTGGTACCAAAACAGAGATATAGATCAATGGAACAGAACAGAGCCCTCAGAAATAACGCCTTTCATTATTGATTTGGAAAACAGTTTTTATACACTGCAGATGTTAACTTTGTGTGACTCGTGTGGATTGAAAATAATTTTTCCGTGTTTGTGGATAGTCTTTTGACATGCTTTATAGTGTCTTCAGACACACATATATTGTTATTTTAACATAGTGTTTTTTTCTCTATTGCTTATGATTTTTTTTATTTTATTGTTATTATACTTTAAGTTTTAGGGTACATGTGCACAATGTGCAGGTTAGTTACATATGTATACATGTGCCATGCTGGTGTGCTGCACCCATTAACTCGTCATTTAGCATTAGGTATATCTCCTAAAGCTCTCCCTCCCCCGTCCCCCCACCCCACAACAGTCCCCAGAGTGTGATGTTCCCCTTCCTGTGTCCATGTGTTTTCATTGTTCAATTCCCACCTATGAGTGAGAATATGTGGTGTTTGGTTTTTTGTTCTTGCCATAGTTTACTGAGAATGATGATTTCCAATTTCATCCATGTCCCTACAAAGGACATGAACTCACCATTTTTATGGCTGCATAGTATTCCATGGTGTATATGTGCCACATTTTCTTAATCCAGTCTATCATTGTTGGACATTTGGGTTGGTTCCAAGTCTTTGCTATTGTGAATACTGCCGCCATAAACATATGTGTGCATGTGTCTTTATAGCAGCATGATTTATAGTCCTTTGGGTATATACCCAGTAATGGGATGGCTGGGTTAAATGGTATTTCCAGTTCCAGATCCCCGAGGAATCACCACACTGTCTTCCACAATGGTTGAACTAGTTTACAGTCCCACCAACAGTGTAAAAGTGTTCCTATTTCTCCACATCCTCTCCAGCACCTGTTTGTTTCCTGACTTTTTAATGATTGCCATTCTAACTGGTGTGAGATGGTATCTCATTGTGGTTTTGATTTGCATTTCTCTGATGGCCAGTGATGGTGAGCATTTTTTCATGTGTTTTTTGGCTGCATAAATGTCTTCTTTTGAGAAGTGTCTGTTCATTTCCTTTGCCCACTTTTTGATGGGGTTGTTTGTTTTTTTCTTGTAAATTTGTTTGAGTTCATTGTGGATTCTGGATATTAGCCCTTTGTCAGATGAGTAGGTTGCGAAAATTTTCTCCCATTTTGTAGGTTGCCTGTTCACTCTGGTGGTAGTTTCTTTTGCTGGGCAGAAGCTCTTTAGTTTAATTAGATCCCATTTGTCAATTTTGGCTTTTGTTGCCATTGCTTTTGGTGTTTTAGACATGAAGTCCTTGCCCATGTCTATGTCCTGAATGGTAATGCCTAGGTTTTCTCCTAGGGTTTTTGTGGTTTTAGGTCTAACATTTAAGTCTTTAATCCATCTTGAATTAATTTTTATATAAGGTGTGAGGAAGGGATCCAGTTTCAGCTTTCTACATATTGCTTATGATTTTTCATGTTATGTTAAATCCTTCCTTAGCCTGCAGTCATAATACTATTTTCTATTTTGTGTTGAAAATATTGAAGCTTTTCTTTTTCACCTTTTTGCCACCAACCCCAATGTTGAAGAATCCATCCTTTTCCTACTGATTAGTGATGTCAGTCCTGTCATTATCTGTTAACATTTCCTATGTTTAGATTTGTTTCTGGGCTTTCTGCTCTTTTTTTTTTTTTTTTTGGTCTGTTGTCTCATATTCATATTAATATATTAATTAACATGCCCTTATAATAAATGTTTATATTGCTTAGGACAGGCATGCTCACTTTATTTCTCTAATTTAGAACTATCTTAAATTTTCTTGGCTCTTTGTCCTTTGATATAAAGTTTAGAATCAGCTTGTTAAATTACATAAAAACTTGTTGGAATTATCATTACAATTGCATTGACTTCATACGTCATTTGGGGAAGAATTAACTTTTCCGCCCAATATTTAGGCTTCAAATGCATACATTTTCAATTATTTATGAAGACTTTACTTTGTTTCAGAAAAGTTCATGTTTTTCTTCCTAAGAGCTTTGCATATCGTTTGTTAAATTTATTTTTTTATAACACACAGTTTGAAGGCTACTGTAAATGACATATTGTTAATATTACATTTTCTAACTCTTTGTTGCTCACATATAGGAATGTAGTTGATTTCTTTGTATTATCCAGCAACCTTTACTTAAGATCTTCTTAAGATTTATAATGCCTTTTTGTGCATTGTCACGTGGTTGCTCTCAATCGCCATCCTCCTGCAAATAAGGAAAAGCTATTTTATTCCTTTCTATATCTATCTATCTATCTATCTATCTATCTATCTATCTATCTATCTATATCTTTTCCAACTCTTATTGACTGACTAGCCCAAGCTTGATGTTTTAGAGAAGCAGTGAGTGTATCTATCATCATGTTGTTTCTCATTTTGAAAGGAATGCAACTACTATTACATCATTTATTGATCACCATGTAATTTATCACCCATACCAGGACCTTTTATGAAAATGTGTATGTATTAGATTTTCTAATTTTGCTGTAACACGTTAGCATGAACTTAGCGACTTTAAACAAGAAAACTTTATTATCTACCATTCTTGAGGTCAGAAGTCCAAAATGGGTTTCCCAGGACTAACATTAAGCTGTTGGCAGGGCTATGTTGCCTCTGAAGGCTGTAGGCTTCCCTGCCTTTTCCAGCTGCTGGAGGCTGTCTTGGTTTGTGGCCTCCTTTCTCCATCTTCAAAGCTATAAATATTACAGCTCTCTGACCACTTTCTAGTAATCATATTCTCTCTGATTCTTTTTTTTCTGTTTTCCTTGTTCAATTTTAAAGACACTTAAAACTCTGTTGGAATTATAATTGCAATGGAGTCAAATTTATACATCATCTTAGGATGAACTTTTTTATTATTTGGTGTACCTGGATAATCTAGGATTATCTCTCTATTTAAAAAAGACCGCTGATTAACCATCTTAATTTTATCTGTAACCTTAATTTTCCTTTACCATGTAATGTTACGTATTCCCAAATTCTGGTAATTAGGGTGTGACCCTTTTATGGGGTGCTATTCTCCCTACCACAAGGTACAATTAATAATCACACCGAGACCCAGGTATTAACATATTTTTTCATGCAGCTAGTTCCATGTGATCATCCTAATTGTTTATGATATCTAGTGCATTTTTCTTTGTAGATGGATAGACTTTATCAAGTGGAGAAAGCACCCTTATAACCCAATTTGGTAAATCTTACATCAATGTATTCAACGTTAAAATCATCTCTATATTATTCTATAATAATTCTAATTTGTACGTAGGGGTTGTGTGTGTGTGTGTGTGTGTGTGTGAATTTAGTTCGTTTATATTATTTAAGGATTTTGCATCTATATTCATAAGGGTCACTGCTTTTTATTTTATTTGGCAATTCTTCTCTGGTTATAAAATTTATGCTACCTTGTAAATTTCATTCAGGATATTCCAACTTTTTCTATTCTTTGAAGGAACTCTAGGTTAATTCATATATTTCACTTAACCTTGAATGTGTCTTGGAAAATTCTAATTTTCTAAAGAGAAATTCCATTTTATCTAACTTTACGAATCTACTGGCATACAATTGTTTAAAATAAACATTATATTTTTTTCAAATACTTGCCTTGTTTTAATTCACAATATTGCTTTCTGTACTTCCTTTTTCATCCCTTTTGGCCGAGTTTTATCTATTTTATTATTATTTTGAGAGAAGAACCCTTTGGCTCATTTGATTCTTACTATTATATGTTTTTTCTCTTTTATTTCTGCTCTTTCATTAATTATTTTCTTCTTTCTACTTCCTTTGAGTTAATCACACTGTTCTTTAATATATTTTGTAGGATGTTTAATTAGTTAATTTTCAACATACTTTTCTACTATTAGCACTTCATGCTATAAATTTTATTTAAGTACCTTTTATCTGCAGCCTGAAAGATTTGTGTATATGATTTTATTATCAAGTATTTATAAATGTATTCTAATTAATTATCGTGAGTAATTTGGCGGGTGCCTTTAAATGTTGATATATGTGTGGCTTTTATCTATTTATTGATATGTAGATTTTTGTAAATATTGCACACATCCTTGAAAAGAATGTGCATCTTTGATTTGACAGTACAAATTCCCATATGTGTCCATTAGCTTCAGTTAATTATGTTATTCTAAGTTTTCCTATCTTTTCTATTTTTTTTTGTAAAAATTTGTATTGCTGTACATAAATGTAACAGTTATTACATATTGAGGTAACCCCATATTTTCATTTTCATTTGGATGAAATCACTGAATCAATTCTTGGCATATTTGTAGCACTTATATAAAAAGAATAGTTTGGTGAAGTTTTACTTTTTTTTAGTGAGAATGGATGCTTAAAAGGGACTAGTTTTTTTTTTTTTACTTTATTTTTCTCTACCTTTTAATAAAGACTAAAAACTTTCTAAGATCGCTGCTAAAGTAAGACCATCTGTGTTCATAATTAAGAAAGGCATTGCTCTATTAATAAAATAAGTTACACTAGAGGTCCTCCTTAATTTATATGTGCTTGATGTGTCATTTACTGAACAGAAGTGTATTAAAATGACCTATGTACCAGGCAGAATTCTAAGACTACCCCCCACAAGATTCCTGGCCCCTACTATACATACCTCTTCATTATTCTTTTAGATCCTAATGTAGGTACTGCTATGAAGTAACTGAGTGAATGTAATTAGGATCTCAAATTAACCTTAGGATAAGGAGATTATCTGGGTAGGTCTGACCTAATCATGTGATCCCTTTAAACATAGTTTTCTCCAAGGATTTTAGATGAGGAAGTCACTGTGAATTGCTAATGTGGGCCCTGTGGTTCTGAACTTTGGGAGGCTTCTGGGAAGTGAGAGTGGTCTCAGACCAATAGCTTATGGGGGAGAAAGGACCTTTGTCCTTCTACCACAGGAAAATGAATTCACTAATAACCAGTAAACCTGGAAGAAGATTCTAAGCCCCAGATAAAAAACTCAGCCATAACCAACATTTTGTTTTTAGCCCCTTGAGAGCTTGAACAGAGAATCCAGCCACAGTTTGGCCAGACTTCTCACCTACAAAATGTATGAGCTAATAAATTGGTGCTCTTTTAAAGTTTCAAAGTTTGTAGTAATTGATTATACAAGAGTAGAAAACTGATACAAGGTATGATGCCTATAATGGTTTTTGTTCTTCATGGTTATTTTATTTGGAGCATAATATCATATCATCTATGTACTGAGTGTTATATATAAGGCATCAACTCAGTGAATCTCCTACTCAGGCATGTCCTTATCTCCTGACACTTATTATAATGGGTCTTACTCTATATACCACAGTTCCCTAACTTGAATACTCATTTTTCACTCGATCTCTATCATAATCTAAACAGTGGCTTTATAAATTACCGTATGTATAGACCAAAAATAAAATTCTAAGGCCCACCAACCATCTGAATGGACTTTCCCCTCAGCCAGGGTGCTTTCAAAATTTAACCTGAGAGACTGGTTCAGGCCATGATGTGGCATTGGACGTGCCTCATTATTCCTTTGCAGTATTACTATCAACACAGACCTTTAAGTCTGATAAGAAGCATTTACAGTCTACTCTCTCTGAAGCCTGCTACCTGGAGGCTTCATCTGCATGATTAGACTTTGGTCTCCGCAACCTTTTATCACCACCCAGACATTTCCTTTCTATTGATTCCAGGTCTTCAGATAAACTCAACCAATTGTCAACCAGAAAATTTTAAATCTACCTATAACCTGAAAGCGCCCCCCTGGACCAAACCAGTGTGTTTCTTAAATGTATTTTATTGACGTCTCATGTCTCCCTAAAATGTATAAAACCAAGCTGCACCCCGGCCACCTTGGGCAAATGTTCTCAGGACCTCCTGAGGTCTGTGTCACAGGCCATGGTCACTCATGTTTGGCACAGAATAAATCTCTTCAAATATTTTACAGAGTTTGACTCTTTTGTAGACATATGGTTACCACAGTAATCAAAATTCAAAATATCAGAGTTGTAAGATTTTCATTTAGAGTCTAGGGTGAATTGAATTTGTTTTAATTTGTATATTTTATATTTTATTTGTAATTTTGTTACTTGGATATATTGAATAGAGGTGAAGTCTTGGCTGTTAGTGTACGTATTACTTGAATAATGTACACTGTACCCATTAAGTAATTTCTCCTCATCCATCCTTCCCCCTTTTCATCCCCACATCCATCCCAGTCTCCAATGTCTTTCAGTCCACATTGCTGTGAGCAATGACTGTTTGGGGCCGGTTTCCCAGGTGGTAAGAGAATTTACCAAGACAGAAATAAAACAACAGGAGAGAATGTTTAGGGAGGAACACTGCTATATAGTAGCAATAGACAGTAGCAAGAGAGCTGCTATCTGCCAAGAGGCAGAAATGTGAGGGGGTTTTATAGGACAGTGTTGGAGGAGTCTACATGCAAGTGCGATTGTGCTATATGCTAAGAATATGTTGGGGTAATTTTTAACTGCGAGGCCTTTCCTCTCCAGGTGCCTAAGGGAAGAACTCTGCTACTTTTAGCCGTCTTGCAACCAGCATGCCTTCTGCTCTGGAGTTGCAAGACAATAGCTGTATTTTTTCCACACCAAGTGGTTGCAAATGGGATTAGGCCCCTGTTTCACCAGCATGGCTTCTTCCCAGTTCCTGTGAACTTATTGATTTATTAGGAGCCCCCATATACATTACTCAGCTCCCACTTATAAGTGAAAACATACAGTATTTTTCTTTCTGATTCTGAGTTGTTTCACTTAAGAAAATGGCCACCAGTTCCATCCATGTTGCTGCATAGTGAACTGGATTTGGAATACCATGGTATTCTGTATATATGTTATTGTCAGTTTCAGCTAACAGGGCATGACAATGGCTGTGAAAGTACAATACTCTAGTTAAGTTTCCAGAGAAAGGAATTTTCTTTTCTTTTTTTTTTTTTTTTTTTTGAGACAGAGTCTTGCTCTGTCGCCCAGGCTGGAGTGCAGTGGCAAGATCTCGGCTCACTGCAAGCTCTGCCTCCTGGGTTCATGCCATTCTCCTGCCTCAGCCTCCCGAGTAGCTGGGACTACAGGTGCCTGCCACCACGTCTGGCTAATTTTTTTTTTTTTTTGTATTTTTAGTACAGACAGGATTTCACCATGTTAGCCAGGATGGTCTCGATCTCCTGACCTCATGATCTTCCTGCCTCAGCCTCCCAAAGTGCTGGGATTACAGGCTTGAGCCACCGCACCCGGCCGAGAAAGGAATTTTCATTATTTTTTTTCTGTGGCAGTGTAGGAAACATGGACACCAAATAACTCTAAAACATTTTATCTATAATTTCTAGTCTACGTATGCTTTAAGCCTAAGTGAACTATTATGAACATCAGTTATGTGCAAATACTGTGCTAGTTACTCTCAATTATGATATTAGTTTCTGACATAACCCTGTGTACTAGGTGGATATAATTCTAGATTTACAGGTAAAGAAACTAAAACTAAAATAGATTAAGTAATTTCCTGAGTTCCTAAAGGTGATTGATCACAAGGCTCTTACTCCAGAACCTGAGCATTTAAATAGGTCAGTGATTTTTCATATTCACTATATAAAACTGAAATATTTTCAGAGATATTCATATGTTCCACAAACATTTGCTTGGATTTTTATCTTAATATACAGTTGTCCCCTGGAAAACATGGGTTTGAACTGCGTGGGTCCACTTATACAAGGTGTGTCTTCCACCTTTGCCATCCCTGAGACAGTAAGACCAACTCCTCCTCTTCCTTCTCCTCCTTATCCTGCTTAAAATGAAGACAAGAAGAATGAACACCTTTATGATGATCTACTCCTACTTAATGAATAGTAAATATATTTTCTTTCCTTATGATAGTCTTAACATTTTCTTTTCTCTAGCTCACTTAATTCTAAGAATACAGTATATAATACATACAACATACAAAATATGTGTTAAGCAACTGTTTATCAGTAATTATAGGGACAGGAGGCAGAGGAATTCTGGGCAGAAGAGGGCAGGTCCCTGTTGAGGGCCCTACCCTCAAGCCTGGAACTGTGGCCCAAAGTGAGAACACATATCCTCATTTTCCCACTTGAATGTCGCCTTTTCCAAAACCACCCATGGCCCACCCCACCCCTCATCCTGTGCCCATTAAAAACCCCAGGCTCTGTCACCAGAGAGAGGAGAAGAGGAGAAACACCTGGACATCAGAGACTATGGTCAGAGAGAAGCAGCTTGACTTCAGAGGGACAGTTTGATGGCGTAGCTTCAGAGAGGAGTCCAGCTGGGGATGGCCAGACTCTAGGGGAAGATTACCTTCTCCCTCCATCACCTTTTCAGCTCCTCTTCTTGCTGAGAGTCACTTTCATCAGCAATAAAATCCCCAGCATTTACCATCCTTCAAATTTGTTCATGTGACCTCATTCCTCCTGAACACTGGACAAGAACTCAGGCATGGTGCAAAAGGTGCAAAAGGCTGTCACACTGACCATCCACTGAGCTGTTAACACTTAAGCTATCCGTGGATGGCAAAGCTAAAAAAGCACTGACTGTAACACTCCTTCTGGGGCTTCAGGGGTTGTGGACATCCCCCTAGATGCTGCCGCAGGGCCAGTACGAAGTTCATTGCTTCCAGCACCCAAAAGCACTCACCCCAGCTCCTGCACCTGCTCACCTGCGCACTCCCTCTCATGAGGGATTGAGCACAGCAGGTACAACTGAGTGGAGTTCACTCCTGCTGGTATCCATGCACTCCAGTTCCCGCCTGTGAAGGAGTCAGGGAAAATGTCAGGCTCTGATGAATAATAGGCTTAGTTAAATATTGGGAAAATCAAAAGTAATAGTGGAGTTTTGACTGTATGGGGACTCAGCACCCCAACCCCTGTATTATTCAAGAGTCAACTGTATATTGAGTATGTAGTAAATTATTATTCAAACTTTCATAATATTAATAACTGGCACATTCAAATGTACCATGTACAAAATTGTAACATGATGAAGATCAGCAGCACATTAGTTTTTGCTGCCTCATGTTCTTTTCTACTTTTGTCACCTCCCCAAATAGAAACCCATCTTGCCATTTGTCTTCTTTCGTATTCTCATTCTTACACAGTTTTAAGATATTTTCTACCAAATAAATGTCATGTTTCTTTCCTCCCTTCTAAATTTTGTATCAATTTCTATAAAACAATCTTGGAAGCAAAGCACTACTTCTCTTATCTATTCTCAAAACTGCTCCTTTCTCACTTCTGGCATTAACAGAAACCTGACTTTTTTTGTAATACATGATCCCCCAACAGTTTACTGAAATTGAGACTTTTTCTTCTTCCACATAATGTGCACTTAAATTTGAAGAGTGTCACTAAGTATCCTCTTACACCCAACAGAGCCTCGATGCCATGAATCTATGTTTAAGTAACCATGAAGATTGCTCCGGGTCCCCAAGTCTTTCATATTCATTGACGATTTTAGTATCTGTGTCATACTTTCCCTCTCTACTTTATTTCCCACCATCATTCCTATTAACTATTGCATTCATTTGGGTGACTAGAGTTGTAACATGAATGTTCAGTTCTTTGACTTCAGCATCTACAGTCATCCTTATCTCCAGTCTTACCTTGTATCAATCTCTCTCGTGTGGTTACGTTATAGACTTAATCACGACTCAGATCTTCTCCAGCTTTGAAATCTTAATGTCTAATGTTATACTGGCTTGTAATTTTACTCACATTATTATTATTATTTGACTTCAAGGAGATCTCCTAATTCTTGGTCATTATATTTTCTCCCAGGATTCTGGAGCCTCTCGGCTTTTATCTTATTTTTTACATTTTATTTTGTTTACTAACATATAGCTGTTTCTCTGGTAATGCTCATTCTGATAGAAGCCAGCTTTTATGTCAGAAGTCTGATCACCATGAGTGCACCATGTTGGAGAGGACACATTAGATGCTCCAGTCAACAGCCTGAATTGAGCTCCCAGTCAATAACCAGCATCAATTACTAGACAAGTGAATGAGCCATACTAGACATTCAACTCAGTAAAATCTTCAGTTGTCTTTGGCCCTGGCTGATATCAGACTGCAAGTATACGTGAGATCGCAAGCAGGAAGTGCCCAGTTGATTCCTAACCCACAGAATCTGTAAGAATAATAATAGGGTTGCTTTTTTATGCTACTATATTTTACTGATTTGTTAGGCATCGATAATAAAGAACAGTTTCCAATTTCAGCTGAGTCTTCAGTGAAATACTTCAATTCATTTACATGTTTTTATTTACCTACCTCTTCCAACCACCTCAATATTAATAACTATGACTTTTATCAAGTCTCCTTGGCTAATCTCAACCCTGATCATGCTTGAATAAATACTCTAACTCAGAAAAGAAAAATTTGGGTCAGATCATTAAAGTGTTATATATTTGAGTTCTCTCCATTCCTACACCATCACCCCACCAGAACTAGTCCCTCTATGCACATCAAACCTCATATTTTTTCTTTATCTTCAGAAGGTAAAGTGCCCTTTCAACTGTGCCTTTTACCAGACCATCTTTATTTCTTTTCTCCTTCCTTTTCCATGTTTCCTTCCTTCCCTCCCTCCTTCCTTCCTTCTTTTCTTGTTTTATTTTTCTTGTCTTTCTTTCTGTTTTTACTGAGAACCTAAGTATATGTAAGGAACTATGCTAGACACTATGCTTATAATTACCTGTTCTAAAAAGCTTTGCCCTTTTGTAAAGGAGGGCATAATACTTTCACTACTGTGTTCTTCCATAAGCCGTCCTGTAATATTGGAGAGTTTTTCCACTTCTTCCACTGTGCTGATAACATCACTTCATCTCATAAACCTGCTCAATAACTTAACATTTTTTCACTTAGATGTAATTAACGTAACATAAAATTGACCATTATAAAGAACATCCATATTAAAACTAAGAAATACCACAAATCAATAACCTAACTGACAAATTCAGAAACTAGTAAAAGAAGAGCAAAATAAATAGAAAGCAAACAGAAGGAAATAATACAAATTAGAGCAGAAATAAATAAAATAGGAAGTAGAAGCAATACATAAATCCAACAGTTGCCTCTTGGTAAAGATCAACAAAATTTAGAATCCTTTAGCTAGACTTTCCAGAAAAAAAAAAGAAAGAGAGTTGACTGAATTTAATAAAATCAGAAATAAAAGAGACATCACTACTAGTTTATAGAAGAAAAAATAGTATAAGGGAATAGTATAAACAATTATGTGACAACAGATTATCTAACCTAAACAGTATGGACAAATTCCTAAATAGATACAAAGCCAACATAGGGAGAAATAGATAATCATTGTAGACCTGAATTGGCAATTTGAATACTTCCCACAGATGAAAGCACAGGACCAGATAGCTTCCCTGATAAATTCTATAAAATCTAAACAAAAATCAATACAAATCCTTCACAAACTCTTTCAAAAATTATATAAGGAGAGAAGGCTTGCCACCTTCTATGAGGCTAGTAGTACCCTGATAGCAAAACCAGACAAAGACATCATGAGAAAAAAACAAAAGAATACAGATATTTCTTATGAATATTGGCTCATGATTCCTAAAGAAAATACCAGCTACCTGAATCAAGCAAAATATGAAAAAATAAATTATACCCAAAGACCAAATGGAATTTATCCTGCACCTCAAGTTTGGTTTGATATCCAAAAATCAATCAATGTATTACACCATAGGACGAACAAAAAATAAAAGACCTTCTTGACGCAAGAAAAGCGTTTGACAAATTCAACACTTAAGAACTGAGGAATAGAAGGTAACCTCCTCAAGGTGCTAGAAACCATCTACAAAATACCTGCAGCTAATATCAGAATTAACAGTGAGACTACACGATTTCCCTCTAAGATCAGGAAGAAGACAAAGATGTCTGCTCTTAAAATTCCTAATCAACATTGTACTGGAGGTTCTAGCCAGTGCAACTGCATAAGAAAAGGCAATAAAGGCATTCAGACAGTAACAAAAGAAATAAAAGTACACTTGAAGATGACATAATCTTGAATATAGAAAATCCTAGGTAATTTATTGAAATCCTGTTAGAAATAATAAACATGAAAACATAATAAAAATAATGCACTTAGAATTAATCTTAAAATGACCCAAACACAAAAATCTATTTACAATATCATCAAAAAGAATAGAATACTTGTGAATAAATATATCTAAATAAATGCAAGGCCTGTATACAGAAAACCACAAAGCATCAGTAAAATAATTCAAAGACCAAATTAAAAGGAAAAAAACACCTCATGCTCATGGATTGGAAGACATAATATTGTTAAGATGGCAATATTTTAAAAGTTGTTCTACAGATTAAATGCTTTTCCTGCCAAAATCCAAGCTGTCATTTATTTGCATAAATTGATAGGCCAGTTATAAAATTTTTAATGAAATACAAGTGTAGGTGTATTAGTTCTCTATTGCTTATGAAACAATTTACCATAAAATTAGTTACTTAAACAACACGAACACCAGACTGCATTCCTCTGGAAATGCTAGGATAAATGCACTTCCTTGCCTTTTCCAGCTTCTAGAAGCTGCCCCCATTCATTGACTTGTGGATTTATCATTCTGATTTCTATTTATGTTGTTAAATCTCCTTCTTTGAGTCTGACCGCACTGTTTTCTTCTTTTAAGTATTCTTGTAATTATGTTGGGCCTACCTAAATAATAGTGATAAACTCTTCATTTTGAGATAGTTATCTTTATTACATATGCAAAGTCCCTTTTGCCATGCAATGTAACGTATTCAGAGGCTCTGGGGATTAGAATATCTGTGGAGGGTGAAAATTCTGTCTACCAGATCAAGAGATTCAGAATAGCCAAAAAATGTATTTTAAAAAACAAAGTCTCAGGACGCACATTTCCTGGTTTCAAAACTTATCACAAAGCTCTAATAATTAATACTGTATGATACTGGCATAAGGGTATACATATAAATCAATGAAATATAATTGAGAGTCCAAAAATAAACCCTTAGTTTTATAGTCAGTTGATTTTTGTCAGCCGTGCTGAGACAATTCAATAGGGGAAAATAGTATTTTCATAAAATGGTGCTGAGATTACTGAACATGCAAGAGAATGAAAATGGAACTCTGTCTCACGAGATGTAAAAAAAGAACATGAAATACATAAAAATCCCTAATTATGAGAGCTAAAACTATAAAACTCTTAGACAAGTGTACTTCTAGAAGTAAATAGAAGTAAACCTTTATGACCTTGAGTTAGGCAATGATTTTATAGATATGAAATCAAAAGGAGAAATGACAAAAGAAAAATAGGTAAGTTGGATTTCATAAAAATTAAAAACTTTGTCATTCAAAGGATATCATCAAGAGACAAAATGGGAGAAAACTTTTACAAATTATTTATGTGATAAAGAATTTATATCCAGAATATATAAAGAACTATAATTCAAAAATGAGAAGATAAATAACATAATTTAAAAACGTGTAAAAGATTCTAATAGATATTTCTTCAAAGAAGATTAAACAAATGACCAATACATGCATGAAAAGATGATCAAAATAATTAGTCATCAAGAAAATGCAAATCAAAACTACAGTGAGATTTATATCATCACACCCACTAGGATGGCTATAATGAAAAAGATGTAAAATAACAACTGTTGTTTAGAATAGAGAGAAATTGGAGTCCTCATACATTGCTCGTGGGACTGTAACATGCTATAGCCTCTGTGGAAAACAATCTGTCAGTTTCTCAAAATATTAAATATAAAGTTTTCACATGACCAACAATTCTACTCCTGGGTATGCAACCAAAAGAAATGAAAACTTATGAACACGCAAAGATGTGTGTGTATATGTTCATAGCAGCAATATTTACAATTGCCAGAAAATGGAAGCAACCTAATATCTATCACTTGCTGAATGGATAAGAAAAATTTCTATGTCAATACAATGTAATGCTGTTTGACAATACAAATAACAAAGTACTGATACATGCTGTAACACAGATGAGCTTTGATTTCATTATGCTAATTATAGAATCCAGACACAAATGCCACATGTTGTACAATACCATGTACACAAAATTTCCAGAATTAATAATTTTTTAGATAATAAATGTAAGATTATTGACAATCTAGGGCTGGGGTGCTGGGGGAATGGAGAGTGACTATTATGTTGTGTAAGATTTATTTTAGAAGTTGTGAAAATTGTCTAAAATTGCTCTTGGTGATGGTTGCACAACTGTAAATATATTAAAAAATTTTAAATCATGTACTTTAAATGTGTGAATTGTGTGTTATATAACTCACATCTCAATAGATATAAAATGTATAAAATATAGGTTTTATATCTCAATTTAATTTTTAAAAAATTAAATGAAGATTAGAAAGACAGACACCAGCATGCTATGAGAAAGCCACCACGATACTATATAATGCCCAAAGTGTTGTAACTACTCATATTTAATATGCATAATATTCAGAAACCATGTGCACCATAATTGCATGGAATAACTCCACAGGACATTTAGGTATACCTAACCTGATTTCGAAGTGTACTTTTTCAATTTCTCTGGGCATGCAGATGCTGACATTAGTATGGGATTATGAAAAGTCTGAAATAAATGCTGTTTACGTTTAGAATTTTCTTTGTATTAAAAAAGAAGAGGAGGTAATTCATGATAACTTTCTGGTGAGACAGAGCTTACAGCATGACTGGATCTGGATGGAGCCAAATTAATAAATGAAAACTGGGCCAGGCACGGTGGCTCACGCCTGTAATCCCAGCGCTTTGGGAGGCTGAAGGGCGAGGATCACCTGAGATCAGGAGTTCGAGACCAGCCTGGCCAACATGGCAAAACTTTGTCTCTACTAAAAATACAAAAATTAGCTGCGCATAGTGGTGCACACCCGTGATCCCAGCTATTTGGGAGGCTGAGGCAGGAGAATAGCTTGAACCTGGGAGGCGGAGGTTGCTGTGAGTCAAGATTGCACCACTGCACTCCAGCCTGGGCAATGGAGTGAGACTCCATCTCAAAAAATAATAAAAAAATAAAATTAAATGAAAACGGAACATTTTATTTATTATGTAGGGGTTTCTACATGTTCGAGTACATTCTAACAGCTAAGTGTATAAAGTGTCTAGATTATTAGTGAAACTTTTCATTTTTTCTCAGGCTTTTCACTATATTGCTGGTCCAGGTTTTGTCTATTAGTCTGGGATACATCAGAGGCAAGCATGACTTATGAACGAGTGTGTAGGAGTGGTACTCCTGGCCAAGTTATTTATACATCTGTTGAGTTTGACAGAAAATTTTAGCCATAAACTTTAACAAACTGAAAAAAAAAATCCTAGCTTATAAACATAACTCTAGCCTTTGTTTAAGACTATATGCTCTGCTTGGTATTAAGAGAAGGGGTCACTAGCAATTCTAATACCATTCTGTCTGTAATTCATGAAGTCAGCTGGATGAATGGCAAGGAAAGCTAAAAAAAATCATTCATCATCTTTGTTGATACTGAACTTATGCAAAGCCCATAGAGTACCACAAAGCCATTTAGATGCATTTTCCGTGAAAAGAAATTGCATCACTAAGGATTCCAGGCCAAGAACAAAGTAGTAGAGAAAATCGTGCTGCTTCAGCTGAAGAATTTCAAAGATAATTTAATCTCCAAAGGACATCTCACAGACTGAATTCAGAACATCACTTAGCATACGCAGTCATGTTGTGCTGCTACTATATCAAGAAGATTGCTCATGCTAATTGAAAAGAATGAAAAACACAGTAACTAATGAAAAGATAGAATGTCTCCTTCATGTCTCCACCATTTGCCTAAGTAGTCTGTCTTCTTGTATGTTGATAATCACTAATGATATCAAATATAGCTAATAAAATTACTTACATTTTGAAATCTGACAATATACAACAGCAAATTTTATTTAACTCCAAACTAACTCCCTATTTAAATGAAGGATCCTCAGAAATATTCAAATAAGCCAACAATATTTTCAACAGTAATTTACTTTGGAAAAAATGATGTTAATGGAAAGAACATATAATTAAAGGACATCTCAACACTGTTATCTGACATATGCTTTAAACTAGTTTAGAACAGCAATATCCAATAGAAACATAATGTGAGCCTCATATGTAATTCTATTTTCTGGAAGCCACATTAAAAAGGTGAAAGGAAATAGGTTGAATTATTTAATAGTATATTTTATCTAACCCAATATATCTAAAATATTAACATTTAAAACATATACCAAATATAAATATTAATTAGATATTTTACATTGTGTTTTCATAATATGTCTTCAGAACATGCCAGTTATTTTAAATTTGTATTACATCTCAATGTGGGCAGGCCACATTCTAAATGTTTGATAGCCACATGTCATTAGTGGCTCATGCATTGTACAGCACAGGCTAGATTGTATAAGATATACAATAGAATATCTTCTGATTTAACATCAATAATTCCATATTGGTCGTTGGTCAGCATTTGGCTATGATACTAAATAAAGCACATCCAGAGGGCAATTGGGAAGTAATTTAGCGTGGCATTGTTTTTAACTGTGAACTACTGAGTAGAAGATTTGAATATGAATGTAGAATAGATTTTTGAGTCTCAACACTATTATCGTTCCTCTGTCCTGCTTACTGATAGCTGCAATGACAAAAGATATAACTTACTGAAATGTCCTATTCTTATTTTAATTATTTAATAATTTGTTGATTACACAAATGTCTATTGGTAATCAAGGCCTCTTGAGCGTGGAGGTATGGCTATGTCATTGGTTTTGTTCTTCCTTGTTTATGTTTTCTGAGGATGCTCATTAACATCAATGTACTGAGTGCCTTATCCCAAGGCCTCTTATGGTTGACCAGAGAATGGGTAAGTCTTAAATAAAGGACATCTTAAGGAACACAGGGTTAGAGACCAGACAAATTATTGGTATGGTTAAATTTAACACCTTGCATATGGATGGGGTGAACTTTGCTACCAAGCAGGCTGAGGCATGAACTACAGCAAGGATCTCACTAGATTACTTAGTCAACACAGACAAGAAACTACTGAAAATCAGAATTTGGGGCCTGGGAATTATGCTAGGCTTCAAAATTTAAACAGTTCTAAACTAGTTTAAATTGACTTTGGGGATAATTTGGGAACTGAGAAATCACAATCTTCAGTGCCCCTCATTACACAAGACAGAAACCTAGATAGTGTTGCGGGAAGTCAGGGACCGCGAATGAAGGGACCAGCTGAAGCCATTGCAGAAGAATATAAATTGTGAAGATTCCATGGACATTTATTAATCCCTCAAATTAATACTTTTATAATTTCTTATGCCTGTCTTTGCTGCAGTCTCTCAACATAAATTGTGAAGATTTCATGGACATTTATCACTTCCCCAATCAATACTCTTGTGATTTCCTATGCCTGTTTTTACTTTAATCTCTTAATCCCATCATCTTCATAAGCTGAGGATGAATGTCACCTCAGGACACTGTGATGATTGTGTTAACTGCACAAATTGTTTAAACAATATGAAATCTGGGCACCTTGAAAAAAGAACAGGATAACAGCGATCTTCAGGGAACAAGGGAGACAACCTTAAAGTCTGGTTGCCTGTGGGTTGGGTGGAACAGAGCCATGTTTCTCTTCTTTCAAAAGCAAATAGGAGAAATATCACTGAATTCTTTTTCTCAGCAAGGAACATCCCTGAGAAAGAGAATGTGTTCCCAAGGGGAGGTCTCTGAAATGGCCGCTTTGGGAACATCTGTCTTTTATGGTTGTAAATAAGGGATGAAATAAGCCCCAGTCTCCCGTAGTGCTCCCAGGCTTATTAGGACGAGGAAATTTCTGCCTAATAAATTTTGGTCAGACCGGTTGTCTGCTCTCAAACCCTGTCTCCTGATAAGATGTTATCAATGACAATATGTGCCCGAAACTTCATTGGCAATTTTAATTTCGCCCCGTTCCTGTGATCTCACCCTGCCTCCATTTGCCTTGTGATATTTTACTACTTTGTCAACCATGTGATCTCTGTGACCCACACCCTATTCGTACACTCCCTCCCCTTTTGAAAATCACTAATAAAAACTTGCTGGTTTTACGGCTCGGGGCATCATGGAACCTGCTGACACGTGATGTCTCCCCCGGACACCCAGCTTTAAAATTTCTCTCTTTTGTACTCTTTCCCTTTATTTCTCAGACTGGCTGACACTTAGAGAAAATAGAAAAGGACCCACATGAAATATTGGGGGTTGAATTTCCCCCAATAAGATACTACTTTTAACTCTTTCTTCCTATTTACCACTCAGGACTGTCAATTTCATCACCAACAGTGAAGACCCCTGCTATAATCTGTCATGGCTTCTACTTTAATTTTCTTTTTTTTTTTTTTGAAACAGTGCCTCGATCTCAGCTCACTGCAACCTCCGCCTCCCGGGTTCAAGCCATTCTCTGCCTCAGCCTCATGAGTAGCTGGGATTACAGGCACTTGCCACCATGCCTGGCTAATTTTTGTATTTTTAGTAGACACAGGATTTCACCATTTTGGCCAGGCTGGTCTTGAACTCCTGACCTCGTGATCCACCCACCTCTGCTTCCCAAACTGCTGAGATTACAGGCATGAGCCACCGCACCAGGCCAATTTTCTCTTTTATCAACTATCTTCAGTATTTAGTATTATTTTTTGCTTGGTGATATGGTTTGTCTTTGTGTCCCCACTTAAATCTCATCTTTAATTGTAATCCCCACATGTTGAGGGAGGGACTTGTTGGGAGGGGATTGGATCATGGGGGTGCAGTTTCCCACGTGCTGTTCTTATGATAGTGAGAGAGTTTTCACAAAATCTGGTGGTTTTATAAGTGTCTGACACTTTCCTCTGCCTTTGCTGTCTCTCCTGCCACCTTGTGAAGAAGGTCCCTGCTTCCCGTTTGCCTTCCTCCCTGATTGTAAGTTTCCCGAGGCCACCCCAGTCATGTAGACCTGTGAATCAATTAAACCTTTTTTGTTTATAAATTACCCTTCCCTGGGTAGTATCTTTATAGCAGTGAGAAAACAGACTAATACAGAGAATTGGTACTGGCAGAGTGGAGTACTGCTATAAAGATAACCTGAAAAATGTGGAAGTGACTTTGGAACTGGGTAACAGGCAGAGGGTGAAATATATAGGAGAGCTCAGAAGACAGGAAGATGTGGGAAAGTTTGGAACTTCCTAGATACTTGTTGAATGGCATTGATCAAAATGCTGATAGTGACATGAACAATGAAGTCCAGGGTGAGGTGGTCTCAGATACAAATGAGGAACTTATTGGAAACGGGAGGAAAGGTCACTCATGCTATGCTTTAGTAAAGAGACTGGCAGCATTTTGCCCATGTCCTAAAAATCTGTGAAACTTTGAACTTGAGAGATTATTTAGGATATCTGGTGGAAGAAATTTCTAAGCAGCAAAGCATTCAAGAAGTGACCTGACATTTCCTGAAAGCATACAGTTATATGTGCACAGAAAGAGATAATTGGAAATTGGAATTTATGTCTATAAGGGAAGTAGAGCATAAAATTTTGGAAAATCTGCAGCCTGACCATGTGTTAGAAAACAAAAACCCATTTTCTAGGGAAGAATTCAAGCCAGCTGCAGAAATTTGCATTAGTAACAAGGAGCTGAATGTTAATAACCAAGACAATAGGGAAAATAGCTACAGGATATGTCAGAGATCTTGGTGGCAGCCCCTCTCATCACAGGCCTGGAGGCCTAGGAAGAAAAATGGTGTAATGGGCCAGGCCCAGGTCCCTGCTGCTCTGGGCAGCCTCAGGACATGGTACCCTAAGTCCCAGATGCTTTAGCTCCAACAGTGGATAAATGGGGCCAAGCTACAGCTCAGGGCATTGCTTCAGAGGATGCAAGCCCCAAGCCTTGGCAACTTCCACGTGGTGTTGGGCCTGTGGGTATGCAGAAGATAAGAGTTGAGGTTTGGGAACCTCCATTTAGATTTCAGAGGATGTATGGAAACTATTGGATGTCCTGGCAGAAATTTGCTGCAGGGGTGGAGCCCTCATGGAGAACCTCTGCTAGGGCAGTAAGGATGGGAAATGTGGAGTTGGAGCCCCATACAGAGTCTCCACTGGGGCACTGCCTGGTGGAGCTGTGAGAAGAGGGTCGTTCTCCTCCAGACCCCAGAATGGTAGACCCACCAACAGCTTGCACTGTAATGTGGTGTGGCTGTGTCACCACCCAAATCTTGAATTGTAGCTCCCATAATTCCCTCATGTCATGGGAGGGACCCAGTGGGTGGTAACTGAATCATGGCGGCCAGTCTTCTCCATGCTATTCTCGTGATAGTGAATAAGTCTCACTAGATCTGATGATTTTATAAAGGGGAGTTCCCCTGCACATGATCTCTCTTGCCTGCCACAGTGTAAAACATGACTTTGCTCCTCATTTGCCTTCTGCCGTGATTGTGAGGCCTCCTCAGCCATATGGAACTGTGAGTCAATTAAACCTCTTTCCTTTATAAGTTACCCAGTCTCAGGTATGTCTTTATTAGCAGTGTAAGAGTGGACTAATACACACCGTGTGCTGGGAAAAGCCACAGGCACTCAACACCAGCACATGAAAGCAGCTGCAGGGGCTGTAACATGCAGAGTCACAGGGGTGGAGCTGCCCATGGGAGTCTACCTGTTGCATTAGTGTGCCCTGGATGTGAAATATGCAGTCAAAGGAAATTTTGGAGCTTTGAGATTTTGTGACTGCCCCACTGAGTTTCAGACTTACATGGGGCCTGTGGCCCATTTGTTTTGGCCAATTTCTCCCATTTGAAATGGGAATATTTACTCATTGCCTATACCCCCATTGTATTTTGGAAGTACCTAACTTGCTTTTGATTTTACAGGCCCCTAGTTGAAAGGTACTTGCCTTGTCTCAGATGTGACTTTGGATGTGGACTTTTGAGTTAATGCTGACATGAGTTAAGACTTTGAGGAACTGTTGGGAAGGCATTATTGGTTTTAAAGTGTGAAAAGGACATGAGATTTGGAAGGGGCCAAGGGCAGAATGATATTGTTTGGCTCTGTGTCCTCACCTAAATCTCATCTCAAATTGTAATCCCCACATATCAAGGGAGAGACCTGCTGGAAGGTGATTGGATCTTGGGGGTGGTTTCCTCAATATGGTTATTGTGATAGTGAGTGAGTTCTCACCAGTTTTGGTTGTTTGATAGGTGTCTGGTACTTTCCCCTGAAGTTTCTCTCTCTTTCTTGCCACCTTGTGAAGAAGGTGCCTGCTTCCCCTTTGCCTTCTGCCATGATTGTAAGTCTCCTGAGGCTTCTCCAGCCATGTGGAACTGTGTGTCAATTAGATATTTTTTTGTTTTTAAATTACCCATTCTCAGGTAGTATCTTTATAGCAATGTGAAAACAGACTAATACACTTGGACCAATGAATAAGAACTTGTATCTTCCCTCATAACTCATACTAGAAATACACTGTATCTAAATTTTAGGAAGAACTTTACTCATGATTTTTCTTATTGTTATGAAACAATGGCTAAATTTGGGCTGTAGTAGAACATAAGAACATAGTTGTGTGGATTGGTTACTAATTAATTAAATACACAGAATGACTGTTTTTTATTTTGAGACAGAGTCTTGCTCTGTTGTCCAGGCTGGAGTGCCATGGCATGATCTTGGCTCACTGCAACCTCTGCCTCCTGGGTTCAAGCAATTCTCCTGTCTCAGCCTCCCAAATACCTGGGATTACAGGAGTGCACCACTATGCCTGGCAAATTTTTGTATTTTTAGTAGAGATGGGGTTTCACCGTGTTGGCCAGGCTGGTCTCAAAGTCCTGACCTCAGGTGATCTGCCTGCCTCGGCCTCCCAAATTGCTGGGATTACAGGCATGAGCCACCGCACCCAGCCTAATGTTTTTAATGTAAAGTATAGCATACTCTATACTGCTAACCCTAGTCCGTATCTATATATAGCACTGAGCAGAAGAAAAAATATATTTTACTGAAAAAGAAAAATGTATGGGATCAGTAATTATAGGCAATGCATGCAGTTACAAGATTTTGTTGGCATATGCTTGAATATGTTTTGTTTGTTAGTAGAAGAATATACCGTATCAGTGGACTTAGACAATTAGGACTTTATGAACAAATCACATCTTGGTCATCAGGGTATAGAGATCCAGGCCAGACAATAAAGAAAATGATATTTATGGTCACATTTATGTGACCATAGAAGTGATGTCAGCAAAAAGGAACATAGCTGGATACTAAGTAAAAAAGAGGTTTTGATCATGAATAAACTCTGCCTGTGCCCCCCACTTGTTGCCCCAGTTACTGCTTGTCTTCATGCTCATGACATGATAATGGACAAAGCTGTGTGCCAGTTAGATTAGTAGTAATGAGGTATGAACCCATAAATATTTCTTACAAGATTGCCTCAAGAGAAGGACTAGGGTGAAGTTCAAGTGAAGTTTATTTTTTGTTTTCCTTTCTGCCATAATCTACATCATCTAATTTCTAGTCACAACAACCCTATTCATGGCAGATATAGATTATTAAACAATAGAACTACTGCTTCTCATCATTATGCTCAGTTGGATTTTCTTGTTGCTGTGTTTGACAGTCTACTGCCTAAAAATCTGTTTCTCTCTGTTGTTTTCGTAGAAGACCAAGCCCTTCTAGTTTCCACTGAGGAAAATGTGACCTGGTTGAAAAATGCCAAATATAAACAATATCGTATGGAATCTTTCCAAGAGGCACAACACATAGGTCGTATAGATTTGTGTTATAAATGAGCCAATAAATTATTATATTTCCCATATGATACAAGAGGCAGATGGATAGAGGTAGGATTATCTTTATGAAAGAAATAAGGAAACAGATTTTGATGTTTAGTCTAGTTGAAATATGGGGGAAGGACAGAATCTGAGGAATAAAATTGGCTGAGCACAGAGTCAGGAAGAAGCATCAGGTAGCTAAAGCCTTGCATTTAAAGTCACATAAAAATGTAGAATATCTAGAAATTCATCTTGACTTTTTTTATAAGTAATTCCACCCTCAAGGGAATGTGGGCAAAATTGGGAAGATTGTTAGTATTCCAAGGCTGTCAATATTAAAAGGCAAATTCTGACAGTATTTTGAAGTTGTACGATTAGACACCCAAATGGAAAACATGTTGACACCAATTGCTTTGAAGATGCCAGAGGATGGCAATGAGTTCAGTTTTTAATTGACTATACCTAGCAAAGTGGGTAGAGAGAAAGAAGATTAAGAGTAGATATTATAAAACATTGAATTAAGTTAAGGCCTATACTCATCATATATATATATATATATATATATATAGAGAGAGAGAGAGAGAGAGAGAGAGAGAGAGTTGAGAAACTATCTTAAAACATGTTGTATTTAATATTTCCTTGCAGGCAAACAACTATAGAATCTACATAAAAAGTTCTGACCATCAAACTGTAACTTGGTTCAATTCACTGAATGTTAATTGAGTTAAAAATATGTTTAGAGTCTTCAGATTTTCAAAAATAATTACTAGATTGGGAAATGCCATTTAAACAAACCATTAAAACTAATTGGGTGGCTGGGTACAACGGTTCATGCCTGTAATCCCAGCACTTTGGGAGGCTGAAGCGGGTGGATTTCATGAGTCCAGTTTAACCAGCCTGGCAAAAATGCCTTCTCTACAAAAAATATAAAAATTACCCTGGTGTGGCATTGTACACTTATAGTCTCAGCTACTTGGGAGGCTGAGGTGGGAGGATCACTTGAGCCTGGGAGGCAGAGGTTGCAGGGAGCTGAAATCATGCCGCTGCACTCTAGCCTGAGCAACACACCGAGACATCATCTCAACAACAACAACAACAAAAGTATTGGGAACATACATTTTCCATTGATAAAATTTTAAGAAATTAAAAACTTCATTTTTCAGAATATATATGAATGTCCTACCCACGTTAAATGTGTGGATTCTGTGCAAGAAGAGCTAAACGGCTATATAGTCTTTCAGTTTGAGGATCCTCTGTGATGTCCAAGTATACTAAAAGAAACTAGGATAATCAATTGCAGTGTTATTATACATTACCCTGTCATTTAAGTTACTAATTTTTGTACTCAAGTTGTGTAACAGATTGACCATGTTTGAAAGAATACAGTACTATTTCAGAAATCCTGGCCTGTATTTCCAACATCCTAGTTGATATCATCCTTTGAGTATCTGATAACAACCTAAACCTAATATGTACTAAACCAAGCTCTTCATGTCACTCTCCAAGTCTACTCCACTTATAGTCTTTCCCTTTCTCTTAATTAGTGGCAACCCTGACCTTTCAGTCCTCACCCAAAATATCTTGCTGTAATTCTTGATCTCTTTCTCGTATCCAATATGTTGTTTGTCATTACATCTTATCAGCTATACCTTTGAAATATGTTCCAGATTTGACTACATGATTTCCACTGCCACTACCTTGGTCCAAACCACCAACATCACTCCTTAGATTATTGTAGTAACTTCTTAACTGGCCCCCCGACTCTGCACTTGCCTCCCTTTAGTCTAATCTCAACACAAAGCTGAGTGATCCTCTCAAAAGTAAATCATATTATATGACTCCTGTGTGTAAATTCCTCCAATGGCTTCCAACTTCATTCAGAGTAAAAGCCAAAATCTTCATTATGACTTAATGGGCCCTGAGTCATCTGGTCCCATTCCATCCCTCACCTCTCTGGCTTCATATTTTATGATACTCATTTTGCAAACTTCTTAAGCTTATTTAATTTTCACTATTATTTATCACTTGAAAGCCACTTTTGCTGCATCTAAAATAATGTTATTTTGTATTTGGTGCTTTCAAAATTATCAACTTTAAAATATTTTCAAATTCTCATCATTTGTTTTTTGACAGGAATATGTTTTTAAATTTCCAAATGTATGCTTTAGCATTATCTGTTTATAACTGATTTCTAATTGGAATGCATCAAGGTCAGAAAATACAGTCTGGGTGATGCTGAATTCTTTGTAGGTTGTTAAAGAGGTTGATAGCCTAATATCAGGTTAACTTTTATATGTTTCATATGTGCCTGAAAAGAAAGTAAATTTTATAATGTGGGGTTTAAGAGTAAGCTTGTCAAATTTTTTGCTCAAATCTTTGTCAGTTTATTTATAATTGTTATTACTAATTTATTAGGATTTCTTTTAACTTTTATCTTAGGTACATGGGTACATGTGCATGTTTTCTACATAGGTAAATTGCATGTCACAGGAGTTTGATGTATAAATTATTTTGTCATTCCAGTAATAAGCATAGTACCTGATAGGTAGTTTTTTTATCCTTACCCTCCTCCCACCCTCTACCCTCAAGTATGCCCCAGTGTCAGATTTTCTTTCTGTTTTTTTTCCATTATATTTTAATTTTTATTGCATCATTCTGCAATTTTTCCTCAATTGTTTTCCTGTCTTTTTTGCTGTTATTTGACTTGGTGTTTTATTTCTCCTGTTTCACTTTTTCTTACTGTTTACTGGTTCAGAAAATATACAATGTATTTCTACAAATTGTTACACTTGTAATTGTCAATATGCCCTATTTAACTTGAAGTAATGTTAGTCATTATCTTTAATATCCTTCTGAATAATACAATATAAGAACCTTAAATACTTTAACTCTGTTTATTACTCATCTTGGCTTGTTATGATAAAAGAATAACAAATAGTCTAAGACATAATGAATTTAAAGCTGAGTTGATTGCTGGGCAAGGCAGAGAAAATCTGATCCAGCATGGAGGGGTTGGCTATGGGATAGGGCCTTCATATTACTGTCAAAGAATATCCCCAAGACAGTTCGCACATTGGGTATTTACATTTAGGCATGAAAGAAGGAGAGCAGTCCCTGTGAAGATTGCCTCCCAGAACAAGGGCAAGGGTAGAGTTTAGAAAGTTGAAAAGAGGCAAATTTGGATAGTCCTGGAGTCTCCTGGGGAAGTAGTTCAGCTGGATCTAGCCAGTTTCCAGAAAGGGAGCATAGCACGTGGCTGATGTCAGCCTCCTAGCTGCAAGGCTGTTCCCAGGGCTAGCTGCAAGGCTGTTCCCAGGGCTCACATTAAGTATGCAGACTTTGGCCTTTAGTATGCATATTATCTTGTATTGTTTCTGGACTTGGAGACTACTTAATCTATTTTGTCATTGCTTATAGAAAGTAGTTGTCCTCTAGACTTTCTTTGGTCAACCTACAGCTATGTAAATACCTTAGGGTTGGGGCTCTTCTCTGTCTTGTTTCCTATCCACCCTGCAGGCCAAGGTAGGCCACTCTCTGTGGGAACTTTCAATGTGGTGCAAACAAAACATCTATGCTCTATATAGCCATGGAATAATAAACATTTGGGGGATTGCATGCTGTCTGCTAATTGCCTAAATATGTGTTTTTTCTCACCAAATCTATGTTATTTCTGTAATGGTGTATATCTACGGATACATTGCATGACAAAAGGCAAAAAACATAATCTTACAAAGCTAAGTGATTGTTTAGTTGAAACAAAAATTTTTGTCAGTTCAGAACTGGTTGGTTGTGTTGGAGCTCAGGCACAAACCTACTGGTGAGCCCCAAATCCTTTTAGGTTACATGTTCGCTGTTTGGGTATTTTACTGCTGATTCTGTTAGTGTTTGCTCTGACTCTTTTTCTTCTAAGATACTAGATGTTGGCTATTTTACAACCTCCAGGCTCAGGGTCATACAGAAATCAAGTTGATATGCTGAAGGTTGAGTGGAAATTTTCTTTTTAAACATTTTTTAAATTTTAAAATATTTTGGCACTACCATTTTTACATTCTCCCAAATAGGACACTATTCATTTATACCAACAAATTTTGTTTAGATTTATCCACAGGGTTAACATTTTTGATCATCATTCCTCTTGACTCTTAGACTTAACTTCTGAGATCACATGCTTTCATTCTTGAAGTAAATCTTTTAGACATTTGATCAGGGAGTATTTTGATGATAAACTAAGTTGAATGAAAAATCCTTGTGGAGCAAAAAACAAACAACTTCATTAAAAAGTGGAAAAAGAACATAAACACTTTTCAAAAGAAGACATAAACATGGCAAACGAGCATATGAAAAATGCTCAACATCACTAATCATAGAGAAATGCAAATCCAAACCACAATGAGATACCATCTCGCACTAGTCAGAATGGCTATTATTAAAATGTCAAGAAATAACAGATGCTGTCGAGGCTGCAAAGAAAAGGGTACGATTAGACATTGCTGGTGGGAAAGTAAATTCATTCAGCCACTAGGGAAGGCAGTGTGGCATTTCTTCAGAGAAGAAATAGAAATAAAAATAGAAATAGAAAAAGAAAAATACTCAAAATGGCTATTATTAAAATGTCAAAAAATAACAGATGCTGGTGAAGTTGTTTGGAAAAGGAATGCTTATACACTGTTGGGATTGTAAATTAGTTCAACCCTTGTGGAAAGCAGTATGGTGATTCCTCAAAGAACTAAAAACAAAACTACCATTTGACCTAGCAATCCCGTTACTGGGAATATACCAAGTTCTACTCAAAAGACGCATGCACACTTATGTTAATCTCAGCACTACTCACAGTAGCAAAGACATGGATTCAACCTAAATGCCCATCAATGGTAGGTTGGATAAAAAAAAAAAAATGTACGTATACACCATGGAATATGATGCAACCAAAGGAAAAAATGAGATCATACCCTTTGCAGGAACATGGATGGTGCTGGAGGCCATTATCCTCAGTGAACTAATGCAAGAACAGAAAAACAAATATTTCATCTTCTCACTTCTAAGTGGGAACTAAATGATGATAACATGCGGACACACAGAGGTGAACAAGACACTGAGGTGTACCTGAAAGTGGAGAGTGGGAGGAGGAAGAGCAACAAAAAATGTAGTGATTCGTTACTAGTCTTAGTACCTGGGTGACAAAATAATCTGTACAATATACCCTTTGTGACACAAGTTTACCTATATAACAAACCTGCACATGTACCCCTGAACCTAAAATAAAAGTGAAAAAGACAGGTACAATAAAAAAGGCTTTATTTAATTCAAGAACAAGATGAAATGACTAGGCTACTAGCTTGTGGCATGTGGTATAATGTCAACATATACTTAAGATAAAAAATAATGATCCAAGTACTATTGTACTTCCCTCTACCCCAACAAAGTAAAAGTCTTCTAATAGTGACAGGAGAATAACAAGTTTCTTTTAGTAGCAAGCACAGGAAACTAATTCCAGTGTTTCAGCAAAACGTCAAGTACACTGAAAAGGTACTGTTGTTTCTCACAGTTTTGAAGAATGATTTTAATAGCCAAGACTCAGGAAAGGCTGCAATTATGGTGGATGTGGGACTCTAGCAGCAGAAAACTGTGAATGTTCTCCCTCAAATTTTGACATTGACATGATTTGGCTCTGAAGACTCTCAGTCTTGGTTTAAAGGTCTTTAAATACCCTTAAGATAATTGTATTTGGTCTATGGATCAGTCAGCTATGGTGACATATTTGTTCATTTAATTATTTGCACTGATTTTCTTTCTGTTTTGAGGTTGTTTCAAGGAAAAGGAGAATTATTATAAATCAGATGGCTACCCCAAGACGAGTTTACTGTAGGTTGATAAAGTCTTTGATTTCAGTGAAGTTCAAGAGAAATGGGAGATGATAAAGAGTAATTTAAACCATTTCAACATCCATTGATATTCCATTTTTCTTAAAATGCCTTATGCTGGAAATAAGTGATATAAAGTGATATAAAGGCCCGATTTGCCCTTCTGCTCTTCCTTGCCACCAGGCCTAATGCTATATTTTTACATCTCTGTACGACATCTATAAGGCATCCTTCCAGAGTGCCTGCTTTTGATAATCATCAAATTTAGGCAAGCCAATATCTGAAGATCAGGTAGAGAAAGTGTGTTGGGAAGGTATATGTGTAAAACAGTGTGGCGATTCATACAAAAGAGAAAGGGAACTAAGAGAAGAAATCATGAATGAAGTAACACTGTTGCATCTTGATAGATGGTGTACAGAAACTACTGGCCATTTACCATAAATCATTTTTGTCTTCTTAGGCATATAACTAAACTACATGTCTCAGTCTCCCTTGCAATTTGATATGGTTATTTGACAGTTAGAGCCAATGGAACATGAGAGAAAATGTTGTGCTGTAGCAGGACAAGCCACAGACAAAACCCCTCAGACACCGAGTTAAAGAAGGAAGGGCTTTATTCAGCCGGAAGCTTTGGCAAGACTCATGTCTCCGACAACCGAGCTCCCCGAGTGAGCAATTCCTGTCCCTTTTAAGGGCTCACAATTCTAAGGGGCTCCACGTGAGAGGGTCGTGATCAATTGAGCAAGCAGGGGGTACATGACTGGGGGCTGCATGCACCGGTAATTAGAATGGAATAGAACAGGACAGGGATTTTCACAGTACTTTTCTATACAATGTCTGTAATCTATAGATAATGTTGATTAGGTCAGGGGTCGATCTTTAACTACCAGGCCCAGGGTGTGGCACCAGGCTGTCTGCTTGTGGATTTCATTTCTGCCTTTTAATTTTTACTTCTTCTTTCTTTGGAGGCAGAAATTGGGCATAAGACAATATGAGGGGTGGTCTCCTCCCTTAGTGCCATACTACTAACATTTTTATATAAGCTCCTTTCTTACTATTTTTTTTTCATATAACACACTCTCATGGCAAACACCTAGCTGCACTTGGAAGATGTATGTTGACTATGGTAGAGCTGATATCATCCTGGATCCCTGAATGACCGTGAAGCAGAATATTCCAGCAACCCAGAACCACTCTGAACTGTTAAATCCATGGTGTATTAGTCCATTCTCACTCTGCTATAAAGAACTTCCTGAGACTGGGTAATTTATAAAGGAAAGAAATTTAATTGACTCACAGTTCTTCATTGCTTGGGAGGCCTCAGGAAACTTACAGTCATAGTGGAAGGTAAAGGAGAAGCAGGCACTTTCTTCTCAGGGCAGCAGGACAGAGTGAGTGCAAGCAGGAGAAATGTCAGATGCTTATAAAACCATCAGATCCCGTGAGAACTCACTCATTAACATGAGAATAGCATGGGGGAAACTGCCCCCATGATCCAATTACCTCCACCTGGTACTGACCTTGACAAGTGGGGATTATAACAATTCAGGATGAGATATGGCTGGGGACATGAAGCCAAACTACATCACATGGGAAATTAACTTTTAATATGTTAGGTGGCTTTTTTTTTTAAATTTTTTAGTCTATTTGTTAACACACACTACTTTCCCTTATGTAGAAATTAGTACCATAAAAAAGGAATTACTATAACAAAAGTCTAAAGCATGCGTCACTGGCTTAATGGCAATGACAATATGTAGCAGACTGGGAAAATAGACTCCCAAGTTTCATATGGTTAAAACATTTGGCAAAGCCATCTTTCAATGTTTTGAAGCTAAAACAAAGGTATGTGTGCCTATATCTCTAGCAGAACTGATTGTTAAGAGACAAACTATTAGTGCCAGGATGTCACTATGGGTTGACAATTACTTGCTACATTTAGCAAGAGGAAGCTCAGTTACTGAATGATCTTGCAGAACAGAGCTATGAGACAATCTGGCCCACTTAGGCAAGGACTGATATGCGAGAAGAAAAAAAAAAACTTTTTCTCTCATGTAAACTTCTGTATTTTAGAATCTGTTGGCTATATTGGCATAGCTTTTATTTCAACCAATCAGATGAAATAGTGGAAAGTATCAACAAAAGCATAGCATTGACTTAGAAGCACCCAAAAAATATCAAGACATTTTGTTTGTCTAGACCACAGTTTGGCAAACTATGGCTTAGGGCCAACTGAAGGCTTCTGCCTGTTGTTTTCTTCAACAAAGATTTTCTGGAATACAGCCATGGACATTCATTAATTATTATTATCTGTTATATAGGTATTGTCTATTGTATTGTATTGTATATAACATATTGAGTAGTTGCAACAGAGACTATATAGTCTGCAAAGCAAAAGATATTTACTATCTGACCCTTTACAGAAAAACTTTGCTGACCCCAATGTGTCTGTGTATTGTAAATATGAGAGGGAATGGGAGATAATGCCCAAGAATATTTGCAAAAGTCAGTGTTGAAGGTCTTAAAAATCAAAATGAATAGGGCAATGGGGAATTATTACAAGTAATTGAAAAGGCAAGTGATTGCCCTTAAGTATTTCCAGAAATTACACTGTAAGGTGACATTGACAAACTAGAGTGGTCAAGGACAATAAGGATGTAAACAAAGGATCTAAAACTAGGTCATAAGTAAGAATGGTTGGAAAATCTATAAATATTTAGTCTATAGAAGAGAAGATTTAAGGAGTACAGTATTTAAATATTTAAAAGCTTGGTTGGTGTGAAAATATTCAACTTATTTGCAGATATTCAATTAATCATAAGGCAGTTCTCCTCTGAAACAGACTATTGAATAGAGCCAAATTGAGATTATTTAAATGGTCAAATAAGATAAGTGGGAATATACTCTAAAAATGTCCATCACAAAACCATGTCATCTATTTTTTGTGTTGAAATTCCTTGTTATACTTTCTCATTAATCCACTGCAATTGTATTCTCATTATCACTACTACTTCACTGAATTTGCTTCTTCCAAGGTCACTAGTAGCATTTTTATTTAAAAATTCAATGAATACTTTTCAGCCGTTTACAGTATTCATGACATGCTTTTAAGAATTTTCCTTTTACTTTGATTTGTAACACTAACCTTACTGATTTTTTTTTTCCTCTGGGTACATTGCATGTTGATCTTCCTCAGAGGAGTGTTTTGTTGTTCTTCCATTATGTTTGCTTTATTCTCTTCATTCTACCCCCATCTCACTGGCTAATGCTGCATAGTCTAGAAAGGAGATGCTAAAGCCATAATGCATCATGTTTTAACGTTTTTAAATAATTCATGAGTTTAAATGGTTTTAAGATTAAGTTTAAAGAAAAAGATGTCTCTGTCAATAACTTTACATTTATTCATTTACAACCTGAGTGTCCAATTGACACTTCTTTGGTGCTCAAGACGTAATAGTGGGTAAGTAAAGATATGTGAGTTTCTGGCTCTTATGAAATTTTCATTCTAGTTGGAAGGAAAGAACAGAAGTAAACAAATATGTGGATAATCAGGAAAATTTCGCAAAGGGCTAAGTACAGAAGTAAACAAAAATGTGGATAATCAGGAAAATTTCACAAAGGGCTAAGTACTATAAAGAAAGTAGACTGTAGTAATTAAACAGGGGATAGCTGGGAAAATGACTAATTTAGATAAGATGATCAGGTATGATTTCTAGGAGAACCGAATAATGAGAAGCTGGGACTTTTGACCTGAGGTCTGCATAATGAAAAGGAGCTAGTCATGTTAAGAAATGGGTGAATAGTATTGCTAATGGATTCAACAGTGGGTCCAAAGGCCTGAAGGTAGGAATGAGATTGGCATGTTGAAGGAAGAAACAGAAAGAGCAGAGTGTAGTTCACAACAGGGAAAGTAATAGTTGGTGAAGATAGAAAAATTATGGAAGCCAGATTATGTTGGGCCTTGTAGGCTAGGATGTGAAGTTTGAAGTACCTATAAATGCAATAAAAAGAGCCACTGGAAGAGTTTTTAACATGGTGTAACATGATATCACATTACCTGAATTGTTTTCTATTTCTCAGATGATACAAATTATGTAATGCCTTTTGACTTTGTTACAATGAAATTTAGACCTACAAATTAGCTGGCTGTAGTGGGATACACCTGTGGTCCCAGCTACTTGGGAGGCTGGATGGGAGGATCACTTGAGCCCAGGAGGCAGAGGTTGCATGAGCCAAGATTGTACCACTGCACTCCAGCATGGGTGACAGAGTGAGACCCAGTCTCAAAAAAAAAAAAAAAAAAAAAAAAAAAAAAGATCTACAGTAAATGCTTGTCCACAGGATATAGATTAGCTTATGACTACATGCATATTTATTATATTACCGGTATTTATTTCCAGAATAATGATTTTTGTTTATATGTAGCTTCTGTTGTAAAGTGTTTCAAACTATTTTGAATCATATACTACATCCTTATTGTACATAAGAGCATTGAATGTGGATTGAATAACCTACATGCAATGCTGGTTCTAACAGTGAGTTATTCATATGCCTTTAAGGTAATCATTCAAACTCTTTGGGGCTTAATTCCCTCATCTCAAAATGAGGACTGGTTATAATTATTTCTGTACCTCTCGGGAATATTTTGTGGAGAAAACAGACATATATGTATATGGGCAAATAATCATAAAGCTATAAATATATATTTCTTGAGTTCCTTTTATGGGAAAAATTTACGTATTAAAGTTTGGAGATTCAAGATGTATTTTTAGAAAAGTGATCTGGATTAATTTTTGTTGAAAACATGCTACCAAACATTTTAAATCCATGTACATTTCATACAGAGAAGGAAATACTGGATATCTTCTCAATTGTGTGAATCTTCCGAAGACTTTTTTAATGGGGTGTCTGAATCTCCTGATAATCATATGAAATTTGCATCATTAAGAGTTGAAGTTCAAAGTTAAAATTAGGAGCAAAGTTTGAAGGTCTCTGTAAGCATCCTCATTAGAGTTACTGCTAATGGCTATGTGCAAATTTACTTAATCAGTTATTCAGTTTGATATCAATCTCGTCTGGTGCCACAGACTTTGAAACAAATAATGTGTTGCAGCTCTCAAGAATATATCTTCAGGCAACAGTGGAAAAATCACTTGACATCTATAGCCTTCATGCTTTTAAAAATATTTAAACTTTAGATAAATTGCATAAGAAATTTTCAATTGTTATAACTTTTCAACAATTTATCTTATTTTTATCAAGTTATTGTATATGTTTTTGCTATGAAACACTGTCAACCCCATGTGTATGTTATTTTAATCCTAGATGGGGGATTCTTTATAAATATTAATATTTCAGGAGTGGCCAATGAGAGGACTCCTTAGAACTCAAGTTCCCTGTGAGCCACATTTTGGAAGCCTCACTGACTTGTAGAAAATGGTCACCTAAGGACTGAACCCAGTCTTCAGAACTATAACATTTGCATTGATTAATGTATCTTTATTTGGTAAATCTCAAAATTTAAGTGGCTTTTCACACCATTCCAAAATTTATGAAGTCTTATTTCATAATGCTTCAGGCTTTATACATTGCTTTGTTTTTTTTCATCTATAATTCCTTCTAATAACCACTTCTTGCCAGTGTTAATATTACTTGTAATTGAAGGCTCAGCCATTTCTACTAGTATTTTGTATGTGTGGAACAGTTATAAGTCAGCCTTTCTCTTCACTGATGTAGGTCTTTTCCTCATGGTTGTTTATTGCATATTGTCTCCAAAGCTGTCACTTAACAGTGGTTGGGGCCTGGGAAACAAAATTGGTGAGATATGCTTAATAAAATAATCCATAGAAGGAAGCCACTCTACAGGTAGAAGTCATAGAACCCCTGGAATATTGACAGAAAAGATATTAGGGTACAACATACATGCTGTAACCCTAAATAAGTAGAACATAGTATAGCCACCTTGTTGCCCTGTCCCCAAAATGGCCTATTTCAATTACTGTAAACTCTTGAAGATACTGTATTTTATTTATATATATATATATATATATTCATACATCAGGTTGTCTGAAAATTATATGGTAAATATGAGGACTTCCTACACACATGTTGAAATGAATTATGGTAGCATTCTGAGACATTACATACCATGTGTTTGCATGCTTTTCATAATATCACTGCTCATTTTCTTCATAGAAATAAGCCCCCAATAGAGTTTTTCTACCTAAGTTCTAAGCTTCTTAAAGGCAGAAATTGCAGGTTGTTTTTCCTAGAAAGCAGACTCTAAGGTGGAGAACTGTATGCAATAAGTTTATTAGGGAGTGTTTTCACACCTGTGAGGAAGTAAAAAAAGTAGAGATAATTGGAGGGAAGAGTTTAATTGCCATACAGGTGCAGCAAAAGCTTCAGCTCATCATGAAGGGAGCACTTGAACTGGGATGATCACTCAGAGTTGTCTAAATTTTAGGAAAGATATCCACACATTTATACTCCAGCAAACAATCACTCTTTAGGTGTAGGCTATTTCTGCAAAGATGGGATGATCTTGGGCAACCTAGCTCTTTTCAGATAAGAACAGTTTTCAGAGTGTCTTGGCCAATAAATAGCAGCTGCCAATACTATAATAGCAGCTGGAGCAATGAGGTTTTTTCAGTCCTAAAGTTGGGCTGAAACTCTAGGAGACATACCATAGAATTCATTACAACAGGGTTGAATGACTGAGTCACCTCTATAACTCCCATAGAATTTGCTGAATTGCTGGCACATTGTAGGCACTCAAATAGTCATTGAATGAGTAAGTTAATATAATAATGTGATGGTAAACGTGAAATAAATATACAAACACATACTAAACAGTGATAAATTGTAATTATTATATTACTAGTATTTTTGTTAAAACCCATACTGAAAAACAAAGAAAAACTGCTTTTTTCTTTATTCTAAGAATATTTTATACAGGTCCAAATAATTCAAGTAAGCCATTTATTATTTCACATCTTACTTATTAGATATGTTAGTCAGGTTACGGAAAAAAAACAGATAATACACTGAAACAAGGAAATGAAGAGAATTAACAGCAACCAACTGGATGTAATAAAATGTCATAAGGCTTGAAACAGCAGGCAGCCATTACTACCCCTAGGCCTGAATGGCAAGTGGAGAGATTAATTATTACAAAGCAGAGATAGCAGCAACTAGGTTTCTAAGAGAGGTGTGTGGCCTTTCGTAGAGGGGCAGCCACTATCAATACAAAGCCCATCAAAGAGGGAACCTAGGGAATGAATCCCCAAACCTCATTCTACATCCACTCTTAATCTTTTGCAGAATGCAGGGAAATCTAATTGGTGCCATCCATATAGGTCAACTTCTGGAGCTAAGAACAGGGTGAAGAATGGTAGAGAGCAGATCTTGAGTGGTCAATCAGTGAATACTCCGTGCACACTAGTTATATATTCCATTTGGGGAATAATAACTTTTATTATTTCTATCAGGGCCCTCACAGAGACCATAGTATACTATGGTATCAACAAAATGGTTCCTATCCAGAATGGAAGTTAAACAGTATTTCTAAAATTGTGGTCTTGGGAGCTTGGGAAGTTCATAAAACTCTTTCGTATGTCCACATGGTCATAACAATTTTCATAATACTAAAACAGTTACCTTTTAAACTCTGGTTCTCTTACAAGTATATAGAAGAACTCTCTACAATATCTCACATCACAAAAAAAGAATGTAGAAATATGAGTATTCAGCTCTCTTCTATAGACCCAGATATTAAAAATACTGGCAAACAGGTGAAACAAGTATATTCTTCTCAATTTTTGTCTTATAAAACATTTATTTTTATAAAATTCATGATTTATCAATATACAAGTTTATTATTAGTTTTAAAAATGCATTGATAAACATTTTAAAGATTCTCAACATTAATTTCCAATGTAGTATATATTAATAAACATGACTTATATGAGAGAAAGCTTTTGGAAATCCAGAATATTAAGAGTTTAAAGAAGTTTCAAAAGCAAATGTTTTGAAAATTGCTGATGTAAGAGATTCAGGAATTCTGCTTTCTGACTTATAATTTGCACTAAATAGTGGTCGAATAAAATGTTTCACTGTTTTGAAAGCTTTTGAAGAAGCATGTAAAAACATGTATTAAAGTAAACATGTATTGCCAAAGCTAGGCAATCAATTGAATTACTCTTATTTTTATCTACATTCTTGGTTTCTTGTTACCTTCCTGTTTTAGTCAACTTGTTCTGCTACAACAAAATATCTGAAATGAGGTAATTTGTAAACAGAAATTTATTTCTTGCAGTTATGGAGGATGGAACTTCCAGGATCAAGGTAGGCATTGGTGTCCAATGAGGGTTGCCCTCTGCTTCCAAGATGGTGGTGTGTTGCTGCATCCTCCAGAGGGGAGTTCCTCACATGTCAGTGTGTTCTCACATTGCAAAAGGGATGCAAGTGCAGGAGAGTGCTCCTTTCAAACTCAAGCTCTTTTAGAAAGATGCTAATCTCATTCATGAGGGTATAGCTTTCATGACTCAATCACATTCCAGGGGTCACATCTCTTAATACTGTTGCATTAGGGATTAAGTTTCTACATAAATTCTGGATGGGACACCATCATTCAAACCAAAGCCTTTCCTCAGACATCCATTAAATGTAGCACTTTCCACTACCTGTTGTTTTACAGGGAAGTTATTAAATACCCCAACCTTACAAAGCCTCATCACTTACCAAGGCCTTTGTTTCACCTGAAAGTTAAAGAAGAGGTAAATCTTGAGAAGCCCAGCAAGGAAATGTGTAAGACAATGATCTACCACTAGGACTGAACTGAGGAATCATAGTTAAGTTTGCTAGGTTCTGGCTTCAGAACGTCCAGAGACACAACGTAAAAGGAGATTAAAGAAACGTTAGTTCAGTTTCCTGGTAACAAATAGGTTTGCTGGTACTGTCAAAATGCTCTAAAAGTAGCCTTGGGATGCTGCTGCTGGTGTCTTATAAGGCATGATACAACTGGGAAAGATCTGAAGAAGGGAAAGGCTTGGGGAAATGCTGCCTTATATTCTGGAGACAGTTCACTTGCCATTGTAACTATTTAGAATTAATTCCTGTAGTAACAATAGTTACAATAATGATACTGATAATAATGAAGAAAAGAAGAAAGGAAGGAGAAGGAGGTAGAGGAAAAAAGGAAGGAAGAGGAGGGAGAGGAGACACAATTTAAATGGATATTGAGCTGGAATTCATCAGGCAAAGTTCTATCAGTGGGAAACTGCACTAGTTCCACTCTGTGATTACTAAAGGCTTGAAAAAACACTCCTTGCTAAGAAGGCTGAGGGGGGCTTGAATTCTGCTTTTTAGCTCCCATCATACAATGGCCAAGTCTCATCTGGCTTACTATTGTTTGGGAGCCACAATTAAATTTTGTCCATGCTCATGGAAAGTAGTCTCAAAGCCTGGAGGGTAATATACTGTTGTAGGCACACAATACAGAAATTAGGCCATTTGCAAATTGATGTATAAATATGGCAAGGTGAAAAAGAAACTCTAACAAGATTAAACATAATAGAAATAGCATGAGAAAAAATTATTTGACTTTTTATTACTCAATTGCAGGTTAAAAATATTGATGGAGATTTTTACTTGCTTTTGGTTTTAGTCAAGATGGAGTAACTCCATTCCTCTCAGGTCCCCTGCTTACAACTAAAAATGCTACAACAACAAGAACAACAAAACATAGGAAGTCTTTGAAAGGTGGAAGAAAAGAAGGCAGACTGCATAAGAGACATTGGGATTTGGATAATAACATGATTGTGTGTTTCTTGGGCTTCCTTACTGCTTTTCATATATCCCAAATAGAGTTCTTGAAAAGAATTAAACCTAGACTATCAAGAGGCACAGATAATCCTCTTGAAAGGCTTGTTCCCCTAGCCACAGGATTGAAAAAAGAGAGGCCTAAGATCAGAAAAACTTTTGACAATACCCATCTTACTCCAGCCAAACACCAGCAAATGTGGCAGAAATGCATATAACCACCATCTCCACCTCCAGAAGTTTCAGCTGGCTTGAACAGGGAGCTGATATTCCATACAAAAACCCCAATCTCCAACATCGAACCCCATAGAAACAGGCAGAATTCTCTGGTTACCTAGGGAAATTCTGTTGGTGGAACCAAGTGGAAAGCTGATCTTCCATTCCATGCTTAGCAGAAGTAGATAATAGTCTTATTCCCTCAACCAACTTAGTGTAGTTGGGACTGAGCAGGGAACTTATCTTCCATTCCCTACCCAGTGAAATCAGATGGTACTCTGATTATCAGCAAGACCCACCAAGCTGAGCCTCAACTCTCACCCTTCTGTAAGGTAAGTTAGTGAGGCTGTTCAAGTCAGAGAAAATTGCTACTCCACTTCATTTCACTACCAATTGTACCAGGTGTTAGCAGGATCCAGCTGGTAGCTGAGTCTTCATTCTCAAATGGCTGGAACAAGACTGAACAAAGTGGAATGAGTACAGTTTAGGTGACACTATATGTCACTGCTGATGTCAGTGGGGCCCAGTGATAAATAATGTTTACACACAACTGGCAGCAACAGACTGAGGAATATGTTGTGAGGCAGGGTAAGGTGGTATTGCTAAGCTCCTTTTGCCTAACCTTGTGCCAGAAGGTATGGAATTGAGTGCTTACCCCCAATTAGCATAACTGAGGCAGAAGGAAGCATTGAAAAGTGGGGCCAACAACTTCTTCTTACTTCATGTCAGTGAGCCCACTGTGAAGCTGCTCTAATACCCAGGAAGAAGAAACAAGATATTGTGAGTTGGTGCCTACTTTCTCTGTGAAAGGATCAGAAAGGTGAAGGGGTGAACTGAACTTCCAATCTATCCACTTGTAATGAGGCTATGTAAGTCAGCACTTCACTTTTGCTGTGTTCTGGGAAGTCAGGGACCCCGAACGGAGGGACCGGCTGAAGCCACGGCAGAAGAACATAAATTATGAAGATTTCTTGGACATTTATTAGTTCCTCAAATTAATACTTTTATAATTTCTTATGCCTGTCTTTACTGCAATCTCTGAACATAAATTGTGGAGATTTCATGAACATTTATCACTTTCCCAATCAATACTCTTATAATTTCCTATGACTGTCTTTACTTTAATCTCTTAGTCCCATCATCTTTGTAAGCTGAGGATGTATGTTGCCTCAAGACCCTGTGATGATTGCATTATCTGCACAGATTGTTTGTAAAGCTTGTGGGTTTGAACAGTATGAAATCTGGGCACCTTGAAAAGAATAGGATAACAGCACTTTTCAGGGAACAAGGGAGATAACCATAAAGTCTGACTGCCTGCGAGACTGGGCAGAACAGAGTCATATTTCTCTTCCTGCAAAAGCGAATAGGAGAAATATCACTGAATTCTTTTTCTCAGCAAGGAACAGCCCTGGGAAAAGAATGCATTCCCAGGGGGAGGCCTCTAAAATGGCCGCTCCGGGAGTGTCTGTCTTATGCAGTTGAAGACAAGGGATAAAATACACCCTGGTCTCCTGCAGCACCCTCAGGCTTGCTAGGATTAGGAAATTCCAGCCTGGCGAATTCTAGTCAGACCAGTTCTCTGTTCTTGAACACTGTTTCCTGTTGAGATGTTGATCAATGACAATGCATGCACAGCGGGACATGGAACCTCATTAGTAATTCTAATTTCACCCTGGCCTTGTGATCTTGCTCTGCCCCCATTTGCCTTGTGATATTTTATTGCCTTTGAAGCATGTGATCTCTGTGACCCACACCTTATTTGTACACTCCCTCCCCTTTGAAAATCGCTAATAAGAACTTGCTGGTTTTGCGGCTCGGGGGCATCACAGAACCTGCTGACATGTGATGTCACCCCGGAGACCCAGCTATAAAATTTCTTTCTTTTGTACTCTTTCTCTTTATTTCTCAGACCGGCTGACACTTAGGGAAAATAGAAAAGAACCTATGTTGAAATATTGGGGACTGGTTCCCCTGATATTGCTGGAAGTGTTGGTGGGGCCCACTGGGAAGCTAAACCCACACACCCACGAGGCTGTTGCATTGCACCTCAATGAGATAGCTGCTTGCTAATAAGGAATATTAAGCATGATTCAGAATTACATAATATAACAACAGCTAGGATACAAAAAAGAAATTTATCATATCAACAGCTAGGAATATCACAACACAAATGAGAAGTGGTAATCAACAGATGCCAATATTGAAATGAATCAAATGTTGGAATTATATTACAAGGATTTTAAAGCAGCCTGTATAAAAATGTTTCAAAAGCAATTACAAATCCTTTTGAAACAAATGAAAACATGAAAGATCTTACTAAAGGAACAAAGTTATAAAAAATAACCAAATGTAAATTATAGAACTGAAGAATAAAATCTCACTGGATGGGTTAAATAGCAGAGTGAAAATAATAGAGAATAGAATTAAATAACTTGAGGACAGACTGTTAGAATTTACTAACTCTATAAAACAGAAAAAGCCTGTAAAAGAATGAACAGAGCCTCAGGGACCTGTAGGACATATATATGTGTATATGCATATACCCCCCCACACACACATCCTCATTCATATAAGTTTTTTAATTCATATTTTATAGTTGAAGGAGAAACATAATCCATATGATATGGTGCTCAATGTATGTAAATATCTGACTATTATATTTAAAAAGTGGAGAAGAGAAGATATAAGGGCACAAATGAAAGTCTACATTCAACTCAAAGTGGTAAAACATGAATACCAGTACACTATGATAATATGTAGATTAACACATACACACATAACTATAACAACCACTATAAATAGAAAATGAAATAGAATCCTAAAAGTGTTAAGTAACACACAGGAAGGAAGAAAAGAGAAACGCAGGAAGCCAATGAAAAACACATAATAAAATGGTAGATGAAAGCCTTGAAATATCAATAATTGTTTAAATGTAATGCTCTGAATGCACCAATTAGGATTTTTGAAGGGGGAATAAAACCAAACACAAAAAACCCTACGAACAATCTAAACCATCATGTAAAATAATATGTTGTCTACAAGTAATTCTTTCAAATACCGTAGCATAAGTAAGTTGAAAGCAAAATGATGGAAAATATGTATTATGTACCTATTAATTTTTTTAAAAAAAATTACAGGGTAGCTAATATGATAAAGCCAAATTGAGCACAAAAAAACCCTAAAAAGAGGAAATATACATAATAATAAAAATATCAATCCACCAGAAAGACATCATTGTCCCAGATGTGTACACACCAAACAACAGAGCCTCACATTATGTAAAGAAAAAACCAATAATGCTGAAAGGAGAAATACATAACTTCATAATTATACATATAGGAACTTCAAGCCTCCACTCTTAGCAATTGACAGCAGTACTAGCAAATCAGCAAGGATCTAGAATAACAACATAGTTAATCAATAGGTTCCAATTGTCTACACACACACACACACACACACACACACGCATCATTCCACCCAACGACAGGAGGACGCACATTGTTTTCAAGTGCCCATAGAACATTCACTAAGTGTGACAGTCTAATGGCCCTTTCCCTAAGATATCCATGTTCAAATCCCCAGAACATATGAATATGTAAGGTTACATGGTAAAGGGGAATTAAGGTTGCAGATGGAATTAAAGCTGCTAATTAGCTGACCTTAAATTGGTAAGATTACCTTGAATTATGAATTGGACTCAATTTAATCACAGGGATCCTTAAAAGTAGAGAAGAGAGGCAGAGAGATAGTAGTCTGACAAGGAATTCTTCTGATGTTGCTGACTTTGATGATTAAGGAAGAAAGGCCACAAGCCAGTGAATGTGGGCAGAATACAGAAGGTGGAAAGGGCAAGGAAAGGGATTCTCCTCCTAGAGCCTCCAAAAAGGAAAACAGAACTGCCAACCCCTTGATTTTAGTGAGCTCTATGAGGGAAGTTATGCGTTTCTGAAGTACATAACTCTAATACATTTGTGTTGTTGTTTTAAGCCACTAAACTTGTAGTAATTTGTTACAGCAGACGTAGAAATCTCATGCTCCAAAACAGACAATCTCCTTGGCCATTAAACAAACTTCAACAAATATAAAGTTCCCAGAGTTATACAGAGTGTATTCTCTAGCCACAGTGGACTCAAGCTAGAAATAAATAACAGAAAGATGAAAGAAAAATCTTTAAACACTTGAAAAATAAATAACATTTCTTATTGGGTACAATGTTCACTCTACAACTTGAAGAGTAACAGTTATACCAAAAGCTCAGACAACACCACTACACAATATATGTATGTAAGAAATCTGTACTTGTACCCCTTAAGTATATGAAAAAAACTAAAGATTATAAATAAATAACACATTTCTAAATAATCTCTGAGTCAAAGAGGAGTTCTCAAGAAAAAAACAAAATAATATATAATGTTCAATAATAATGATAATACAACACATCAAATTGTTTTGCAGGCAGCTAAAACAGAGAAAATTTATAACACTGAATTCTTACATTAGAAGGAAACACTCAAATCAGTAATCCAATTCTCTAATGTAAAAAAAAACAGGAAAAAATAAAGCCTATGAAAGTAGAAGAAAGTAAATAAGAACAAAAATATGTAAAATTGAAAACAAAAAAGCAATAGTGAAACAAAAGCTGATTTTTAAAAAATATCAACAAAATTGAAAAACTAAGGAAAACACTGACAATAGTAACAGAAGATACAAAATACCAATATCAACAATGGATAAAAGCAATATCACTACAGACCATGCAGCTCAAAAAGATAAAAGCAGAATATCACAAACAACTCTACACAGAGAAGTTGTCAACTGAGAATAGGTGAATTCCTTGCAAACCACAAACTACTGAAATGCAAATAAAATGCAACAGTAACTCTGAATAATCTTATAATCACTAAAGAAATTAAATTTGCAATTATAATACTTCTATAAAGGATGTTTCCAGGCCCAGATGGTTTACAAAATAATTTTATCAAATATTGAAGGAAAAATTAACTTAATATGTATACAATATTTTTCAGAAAATTGATGAGGAAGATACATTTATGAGACTAGTGTTATCCTGATACCTAAGCCAAACAAAGACAGCATGAAAAAAGAAAGAAAACTGTAGGCCAACATGTCTAACATAGATGCAAAATTTCTCAACAAAATTTTAGAACATAAAATCTGGCAATATAAATATCATATATTAATAAAAAGAATAATCACTATGATCAAATTGGTTTTGTTCCAAGTATTTGACACTGATTCAACATTTGAAAAATTAATGTAATCCACCATATCAACAAGGTTAGGGAGAAAAAAACTGCAGATCAAAACAACAATGAGATACCATCTCACACCACTTAGAATGGCGATTATTAAAAAGTCAGGAAACAACAGATGCTGGTGAGGCTGTGGAGAAATAGGAATGCTTTTACACTGTTGGTGGGAGTGTAAATTAGTTTAACCATTGTGGAAGACAGTGTGGCGACTCCTCAAGGATCTAGAACCAGAAATACAATTTGACCCAGCAATCCCATTACTGGATATATACCCAAAGGATTATAAATCATTCTACCATAAAGATGCATGCACACATATGTTTATTGTAGCACTATTTACAATAGCAAAGACTTGGCACCAACCCAAATGCCCATCAATGTTAGACTGGATAAAGAAAATGTGGCACATATACACCATGGAATACTATGCAGCCATAAAAAAGGATGAGTTCATGTTCTTTGCAGGGACATGCATGAAGCTGGAAACCATCATCTTCAGTAAACTAACACAGAAACAGAAAACCAAACACTGCATGTTCTCACTCATAAGTGGGAGCTGAACAGTGAGAACATATGGACACAGAAGGGGGAATATCACACACCAGGGCCTGTTGGAGGGTGGGGACAAGGGGAGGGAGAGCATTAGGACAAATACCTAATGCATCCTGGGCTTAAAACCTAGATAACGGATTGATAGGTACAGCAAACCACCATGGCACAAGGTTATCTTTGTAACAAACCGGCACATTCTGCACATGTATCCCAGAACTTAAAGTACATTTAAAAAAAAAAAGGAAAAAACATAAGATTGTATCAACGAATGCAGTAAAAAAAAGAAAATTACAAAATCCAATGCCTATCATGATAACCTCAGCCAACTAGGAATAGATAACTTTCTTCACTTCTCACACATAGCCCCCTATATCACAGAACCATCAATCATGCACCAAAGCCTTCTCACATTTGGAATCTCTTTGATTTCTCCTTCTGCTGTATCTTTTCTACTTCTTCTTTTGATACATCTCTCTGACTTTCTTTGGCTTTCCTTTTCCTCTTATATCATATGACTGCATTCACCCCACCTGGATCTAGGATAGTCTCCCTATTTTAAGGTTACCTGATTAGCAAACTTAATGATATCTGCAAAGTCCCTTTGTAGCAGTACCTGGATTAATGGTAGATTGAATAACCAGGTGATAGAAATCTTGGGAACATTTATTTAGATTTCTGCCTACAACAGGTGGCATACTCAGATAAACCTCCAGAGGGACATGAATAGGAGGTCTTAATGGTTGAATGCTACTTCAGTCAAATTCCTTCTTTCTTTCTACTCTTCATTTACTAAATACTTATTGAATGAATATTATGTACTCAGACTGTGATAGATAAAAGGGATAAAGAAGTGAATAAGAAACAGTACCTGGCCTCGTGGATATGGTAAACTTGTGATGAATACCAAGAGTTAAAAATTTGTTTGGTGATTATCACCAAAATGTAAATAGATAGAATTCAGGGAGACGAATGTTTTGGGAAGAGTAATTATAGGGTGCTGTGGGAGCTAAATAGAGAGTCATCTGAAACAGACTAATGAAGAACAAAATTTGCAATCTACATTTCTCCAAAGGTTAGAGAACTGATCATCGCCACAATGATTTCAGATCTAAGGATATATCTGAGAAATGATGGCCAGAGGTAGAAATCTTTGGGCTGGGTATGTTACGACTGGATGATGATCACAGCGGTCTCCAAATACTTAAAGAGTAGAGATCCCTATAGGAGAGGCTTTGGTGGGAGGATGGAAAGCACCCCATAGTATTCCATGTTTCTCGTCTCAGTAACCATCCTTATTGTGATTTTTATTTGAAATATAAGATAAATGTTTGTGTTTCATAAGATGTAACTTCTACATTACATGGAGAAAGAACATAGCAAGAATTGATGAAAATAGCTTCCTCCTCTTTTAACTTCCTTCCCTGTCTTCCTCCTTACTTCCTTGTCTTCTCCCTTCCTTTCTTCTTTTAAATGTTGAAGGAAAAGGGGAAGGCAAGTGTTAGGTAGCACTTTATTTAAACAAGGAAATCATTTTTCTGTGACATCTGGGCACGTATGTGAGTGCCCATTATCTGCAGAAACCTCTATAGTTCCTAGTTGTATAGAGTTAACACTTTTGGGATTCTATGTTTCCTCCAAAAATAGCATTTTATTCAATGATGACTTTTCTATTTATTTTTAACTGCCTTTAGAAGAAATGGTGAGGGGGGAGGTGGGGGCGGTGAGGAATCACGCTACCGTGGTGCCAAATTAAAAGCTCCTGAAGAGAATAGTGGGAGTGATTATTATGACGCTGACCATTCTGTGTTAAAATAAGTTTAATGAAGAAAATGGATTATGAAAATAAGATCCAGGTTAGCACCAAATATCCTGGTGTCAAATCAGTAAAGTATTTTACTTAGTACATATATAATCTGGCTTGCAACACTCAAAAGGTGCTAGAGAAATTGTTTTAGGTAAAATGTCTGCCATGATTATTTCCAAAATGACTTAAGGCTAACTCACACATAAATAGTGGAAAATGTGAAAAGTTAGAGCAGAGACCAACTAAGTTCAAGAGCTGCCTCTTACAGGAAGCCTTCCCTGACTCTATTCCGTTTCTGCTTTTAAGGCTGAGTTAGGTGTTTCTTTTTCTCTTCCGATAAGTCCCCATGCTTCTATCTGTCATGGTATGTGTTTCCTGATACATTGTTGATGATGGACTTCAACTTGAGAAGGTATTACCCATTTTGTGTCAGATCAGTATACCTTGTCCAATGCTTGGCATAGACTATAAACTTAGTAAATAGCCACTAACAGTTGTAAGTGGGCACAGACATAGCTCTTAAGTTTCTTGACAGTGAGGGAAAAAAAAAAGGTCATAGTGAGTATCTTAGTTAATTCAGGCTTCTATAATGGAATGCCATAGGCTTGGTGTCATATAAACAACAGAAATTTCTCACAGTTCTGGAGGCTGGGAAGTCCAAGATCCAGGTGCCAGCAGATTTAGTGTCTGGTGAGGACCCACTTCCCGGTTCATAGACAGTCATCTTCTTCTTGTAACCTCACATTGCAGAAGGGGCAAAAGAACTTTCTGGAATCTCTTTTATAAGGGCACTAATCCCCTTCATGAATTCTCCACCCTCATGAGCCAGTCACCTCCCAAAGGCCCCACCTCCAAATCATATTGAGGGTTACGTTTCAATATGTAACTTTTGGGGAGACACAAACATTTAGTCTATGGCACAAGTTACATAATTTGAGGACCCTTTTCTATCTTTATTTGAACTCTTTGAGCAAGACAAACAAGGAATCACACTGTCCTTTTTCTATGAGCTTCTTTAACAACATAGTATCTTGGTTTTCTCCCATTCTTACTGGTTACTTTTTTCAGTTTACTTGTTATTATTTCTGCATCTTCGTTGAAATTTCTGTCAACCCTATCTTGGGTCACATTCTTCTCTCCCTCTCTATGCTTTTTCTATAAGTAATCTCATTTATTTCTGTGACTTAACATTTTCCTGCCCTCTGTCATAATATAATTTGAAACGATCTGGACCACCTGGACATCACATTGATTCCCTGCATTGGTAACATCATGTAGGTTGGACAGGACAGGCAAGAAGTGACAAATAGACTGAAGGCTTTGTTAAGACACATGTACTTCAGAGGGTGGGAAATTAACCTTAATAAGTTTCAGGGACCTTCAATTTCTGTGAAATTTTGAGGTTTCCAGTAGTCAGGAATGTTCTGGGATATTTGCTCCAAAGTAAAAGGCACATTGCTGCATCCATTGTGAATCTCACATTACAAAGAAAGAAACGCAGCACTAGGTAGCCATCTTTGGATTCTAGAGGCCTAGAATTCCACACCTGAGCAATTTCTCCTCTTCTTATATTTGATAATATGGAAATCCACCAGCTTTGAGTGGGGCCAAGAAGGAAAAGGCAGTGAAGCAGGTGCAGACCACATTGCAATCATTCTTGTCATTTGAGCCATATAATTCGTTAAACCCTGTTGTATTGGAAATATTAGTTTTGGGAGAGGATGCAGTTTGGAGTATATGTTTTAGTGGGATATTCACAATATAACCCCTTGGTATTCTGGAACAAAGCTATGCTATTCATAGCAAAGAATTACATGTGTTTTAAGAAACAGCCCTTGGAGTGCTGCTGGACCCTGGCAGAGGCATAACACTTTGCCATGTGTCACCAAGTGAACATGTATTCAGAACTGCTCTAGGGCTGAGTTCTATTGAACCCAACAAATTATACAGTCAGACATGTCTAGCAACAGGCCATTAGGAAATGGACTAAATTAAACCCAAGCAGGATTAGAGAGCACAAATAAGCTGCATGAGCTGGAAGACTAGAATGCTTGCCACCCGAAAGAGTTGTACCAGTGTCCCTTCCCTGGTTTGCACCCATAGACATATAAGGGCTTCTGTACTACTGACTGAATGAAGAAAAACTCTGAGCTTAATTTACAGATGGGTCAGCATGCTACATGAATGAAATGGAAAAATTGACAGTGGCCACATTGTAACCACATTCAGGAGTGGCCCTGTAATTTAATGAAGATAAAAATCTTCTTGATGGTAAGAGCTTCAGTTCGAGCACCCTGGTTATCTACTTTGTGTAGAGGGAGAAGGGGCCTGAGGTGAGAATATATAGATTAATGGGCAGTGGTCAATGGCCTGGTCTTCTAATCTGGGGCCTAGAAAGACAAGCACTAGAAAACTGAAGACAATGAGGTCTATGGAATAGGCATGTGGACAGACATATGGGAGAGAATAAAAGTGTGAAAATATTTTAATGTTCACCAGAAAGCATTTACTACAGATAGGTACTGCAATCTAAGTTGATGAAATGACTTGATCAGTTGACCTTCCCAGCCTTTCTCATTAGCGACCCCAGAAGTATCATAATGGGCACGTGAATGGAATGGCCATGGTAGCGGAGATGCAGACTGTATGTGTGTTCAACAGCATAAACTTCCACAAGCCTAACTATTGTTGTCTCTGAATGTCCAACTTATCAGCAACATAGACCAAATCAGCCCCCCTATGACACCATTATTCAAGGAGACCAAATGACCTTGAGGTGGCAAGGTTGACCACATTGGGCCCCTCTATTTTGGAAAGGCCAGAAGTTGATTCTCACAAAGATAGATACTTATCTAGCCATGAGTTTGCCTTTCCTGCTTATAGAGCCTCAGCCAGCACTTAACATCTGTGAGCTTATAAAATTCCTGATCCATAGACTGGGTATCTCACACAGCACAGCATCTGACCAGACTGCCCACTTCACAGAAAATGAGGTCCAGGAGTGGGCTCATGGCCATAGGTTCCACTGACCATATCACATAACACACCATCCAGAAACAGCTGACCTCAGAGAACACTGGAACTACTTTCTAAAAATGCTACTGAAGTGCCAGGTCAGGAGAAACAGTCTGAATAAATGGGATGTCATCCTTTTAAATGCAGTGTATTTTAGTGGATTTATTCAATCAGCAGCCTCTATATGATACTGTGTCTCCCTTATGAAAGCATATGTGTCTGGAAACAAAGTTTGGCAACAGGCTTGGCCCCACACCACCATTACCAATGATCCACTGGGAAATTGTGTGCTTCATATCCTCATAACTTTAAGCTCTAGAGTTTGGAGGGTCTTGTTCACAAAGGGGACACATTCTTGCCAGGAGAAACAAGTAACAACAATTTATGGCTGCCATCAGGGCACTTTGTACTCCTGTGCCCAAGGAGAAGCAGATGAGAAGAGGGGTCACCACATGGGAATGTATAACTGACTCTGATCATTAGGATGAGGCAGGGCTGCTTTTCTCCATTGGAGCCAAAAGGAGTTATATGTGAAACCCAAGTGATCCACTTGGATACCTCCTTGTACTCTCTTGCCCTGTTGTAACTATGAATGGAAAAGTGCAGAGAACCCAGACCAAGAAGCTCTCAGAGCACTCAGGAATGAAGGTTTGGGTCACACCAGGTAAACCACCAAAACCTGCTGAGGAAATAGCTGAGGTCATGTTGTCCATCCCTTCCCTCATCCCCCAACCTGGCTCCAACATCTTTAGCCATTAAAAAGTGCTACTGGATCTCACTTCAAAATATATCTTACATCCATCTACTTTCTCTCATCTCCACTCCTACACCTTCATCTAAGCCATGATGATATCACACTTGCATCACTTCAAGTCTCCTAAACAATTTCTTATCTCTCTCTTCTGCTGAGATCCACACCCCCAACAGTAGACAAAGTGATTAAAATTATATGTGTCAAATTTTTCACCAATTTAAGACATTTCTGTGACTTCCCACTAATTTTAATGTAAAACTTCAATTTCTAACATGGACTACAAAGCTCTGCGTGATCTCGTCATTTCCTGTTTCCATCCACATCTTGTACTATCTCCTCCATAGTTCACTAACCATTCAGGTCTTACTGACTTCCTTGACAGTGTGAGGCTACGCAAACTTTCTTGCCTCAGGGTCTTTGCACCAGCTGTTATTTTGCCTGGAACTTTTTCTTTTAGAATCTTTGTATAGCAGGCTTTCATTTACCATTTAGGTCTCAGTAAAAAAAGTCATCTATTTACTAATGCCTTTCCTGGCTATGCGGTGTAAAGTACTAAAGGAGGTTTCTTCTTTCCCCACAACTCATGGTTATTTTTTTCTCAATAACCCGATTTTTATTATCTGTGTATTTTGTGAGTTTTTAAAATTATCTATCACCTCAAATAGACTTTAAGATTGATGACTTCAAGAATTGCTTGCCTTGTTTGTCATTAAATGCTCAGTGCCAAACAGCACAAAGTATAAAGTAGATGCTCAAAAAATATGTTTATTGAATGAATTTGGTCACTGCATAATAGAAGACACTTTTTACAAACAATTTTTCCTAAAAAAAGTGATATTTTGTCCTATAAATGTAATTTTGATAAAGATAAGTGGAGACTATCTTAGATAGTAGTTCAATTATGGCTTTATAAGGGAGATGCTATTTTATCTGCCATAGAGGCAGTAAATCACAATTCACAAGGACTTTTTTTTTTTTTTTTAGACAGAGTCTCTCTCTGTCGCCCAGGCTGGAGTGCAGTGGCACAATCTCAGCTCACTGCAACATCCACCTCCCAGATTCAAGCTATTCCTCTGCCTCAGCCTCCTGAGTAGCTGGGACTACAGGCATGCGCCACCACGCTGGCTAATTTTTGTATTTTTAGTAGAGATGGGGTTTCACCATATTGGCCAGGCTGGTCTCTAACGCCTGACCTCGTGATCCACCCACCTCAGCTTCCCAAAGTGCTGGGATTACAGGCGTGAGCCACTGGCTCCCAGCCACAAGGACATTTTTATGGGTAAAGTTACAGGAGGGTGTATGGAGAGAATAAAGATAGAGATATCATAATCCCATAGTGCATTTATTTATAAGAATCCAATTATGTATCATTTACATTTTTACTCTGAAAATTTAATAAGCTCATTGTTGAATCTTTGGAATGTATATTTATATAATTTAGATATAATAACTTTTCCACCTTAATTTACTATTTTCCAATCTTTCTTTTAGAATAAATCAGATGTATAATTCTGTATTTTGCTTTATTCCCATTTATATCATATAATCATTTCCCCATATTTTCTCAAATAAAATTTAAAGATCTGTCTTTTAAGTGATCATATGAATGTGCCATGTTTATTTTAACCTATTTCTTTATACTCAAATGTTTAAATTCTTCTCAGTTTTTTAATACAATTTTGAACTTTTATATTTTCACCATAATTTTGAATTTATGAACTAGTGCTGGGAGAAGCATCTTTGCTAATTAATGTATATACATACTTCCGATTATTTCCTTGTTATGTAGTCTCCAAAGTGTAATTTCAATGTCATAATGCTTGAGAATATTTGAAGGCTGCTATAGATCGATATTTATTTCCATAAATTCATAAATTTTGTACTAATTTACAGTCTCACCAGCAAGATTTGGTACACTTTTCATAATACCTATCCATCATTAAGCATCATTATGGTTTTGTAGACTTCATAATTTAATAGATGACATAGGGCCTGTCATTACTATTTAGTTTTATATTTATTTGATTACAATTTCAAATGTTTATTTTATACTTTAAAACTATTTTGTCATGCTTATGGCAATGACTTGTTTACTTCCTACTTTTTATGTCAGAATCTCAGGTTTTTCTTATTCTTATTTAGTTTTAATTTTAAAATAAATACTTATTAAGTTTGCAACCAACTAGAATATAAAACAAAAATCCTCTTTCCCCATATATATCTTTCTTTAACATTTTTCTTGATGTTACTATTTTATTTTATATGACACGTTTTGAGAATTAACCAATAATGAATTGACAGGCCAGGGTTCTTATTGTAGACACGCCATATCTTTTTGTGTGACCTTTAAAAATAGAGAACAGATTTTATTCTAATACAGAGACAGCATGTGTCCACCCATTCATCCATTTGTTCATTTATTCATTCATAACTCTATTATTTTCATGAGTACCTCATGGGAAGACCTTGAAATTTTTCCATCTCTATCTCTCTCCCAAAGCTGCTGGATGCCTGAAATTGAACCATTAGTGAATCATTTTAGAGATGATTGCTCTGGAAGAAGGGGCTATCAAAATGTTCAACTGTAAAGAGTCAAGCAACAGGCAAATATCTACCTCCCTCTATCTTTTCCATCCTGTTCTTTCACTCCTTTTCTGCAAACGAGAAAGGCCTTGGGGAATTTTTGTCCCGGGACTCCTCATTATTTCTTCCCATTTCAAAGCTTTTTGATTTATATTGGGAGGACCATGGTGAGGTTTCATGTTTATTTTTGGGTTGGGGACAGTTGTTTTTCTCACCAGTTATAGGTAAGAAACACAGAGTACAATTTCTTCCATTCTTAGCCATCTCTTGATGAATTAGGGTAGAAGGGGGTCCTACTACCTTTCTCTTGAATGAGAGCAGTTTCTTCTTCTCAGTTACATGTGTTTCTGGGGCCTGGATGAGTTTTTACCAGGGCTGGGACTAGGGTGACAGAATCTCAAAGGGTCCAGGTTAGGGTGAGGCAAGTGAGTGAATTGTGAAAGTGCTGGATTTATTTAAATTTTTGTCCATCATGAATTTTTTTATTGATTTAGAATTTTTTAAATATTGCATTAAAAAGATTCTCCTTGATTACTGAGTTGTTTTGATGGTCCCTACATTTTGTGCCCAAGTTGAGCGCCTCAGCTGCGTCATCCTAATCCTAGTATAAGCTTTGTTCCCCAGAGATGAAGGAGTCTTAGCATCATCTGTGGGCTACTCTGGCTCCTCCAATATTAACCAAAACTGGATGATCCCCAAACCCACTCTCAGCTGTCGCTTTTGGAGAAAGTTTTGGGCTTCCTTCCATATCCATCTGCTTTAGCCCTGGGTGTATTCCACCTGTTTGAGTGAATGTCCTGTTCTGTCTAGATTCTGTGACCATTCAGTGGTTATCATCCATTTGCAATGTACACAAAAAGTAAAACAATAGTAAAAGGAACCGTGCACTTCAGAGACATCCACGGGCTTATTTAGTTTAGGAATTTGTGTCAGGTGTGGTTGCAGGTAATGGCAAGCAGGACACATTCTTCCAAGGCTCTGAAGCTGCAGAGGCCTGCACAAGGTACACTATTACATGGATTCTCAACATTCGTTACAAATTACGATCACCTGGAGAGCTTTAAAAAAGCCGGGCAAGGCTGGATGCTATAGCTCATGCCTGTAATCCCAGAACTTTGGGAGGATCGCTTGAGGTCAGGAGTTTCAGACCAGCCTGGCCAACATGGTGAAACCCTGTCTCTGCTAAAAGTACAAAAATGAGCCAGGCATGGTGGCGAGCACATGTAATCCCAGCTACTCAGGAGGCTGAGGCAGGAGAATTGCTTGAACCCAGGAGGCGGAGGTTGCAGTGAGCCAAGATCGCGCCACAGCACTCCAGCCTGGATGACAGAGGAAGACTCCGTCTTAAAAATAAAATAATAAAAAAAAAATCCAAGATGGGGTACTACCTTTAGCTTTTCATTTAATTTGTCTAGGGAGAGGCCCACTCATTAGGGGTTTTAAAGTGCTTCAGGTAATATTATTGTGTAACCAAACTTAAAAACCACCGTTCTTTCGTTATTCAGAGGACAGCTGAGACTTATTCTTAAGGGTATGGAAAGCAGACTACTATGAGCCTTAAATGCCAAGTCAACAGTATCTAAGGGCTTTGGTAAAGAAATGTCTTCTACAGCCAAAATTGGTAACAGCAGAAGGAAGGATGGGGAGCAGAGCTTGGTGTTTCCATGAGATTTGAAATATGTTTCCCAATGATATTTATGATTGAGGCTGGGGGCTGATTTCTCTTTTTCCCCACTGGGTGATCCAATTTTTATTTCGTTTACGTTTGGAGGTGAACTCACCTATATATTTGTATATACCTGATATGTGTTGTAACAGTAACTTGTCACCTTTCTGAGAAATGTATTTAGTATTATGAGTCTCTGTTAAATCACAATGAATGGTCAATGAAGGCTTCTGAGGCCAAGGAATTAACAACCCTGTGTGTTTCCATATAGTTTCTGTAAGATTATCAGTTTTGTCCAATACCGTCTATGTTAATTCATCTAGCAGATTTATTTTCCTTATGGCAATTATGAACTAGGAAATGAATAAACTATTTCTTCCATGATATGGTAATATGATTTATCAAAGTAATCTGATTTGAATCTAATGAATCTCATCAATTGGGTTTCTCAATATATTTTAAACATTTACCGAAAAGTTTCTTCCAAAATAAGTGTTTTCTTTGGGGCATACATACTAGATATCTTGCTTGTTTTTTGAACGTCTTCACAGATATATTTTTGCTGCAACTTTCAGGCTAGAGTGTAAAATCTCCAGTGGGCATCAGTCTCAATTTCAAGCCATTACTTCCTTCCTTCAGAAAACCTCCTCTATTTAAGAGAAGTAAGAGAGTACCACTGTGGAAAGGGCTGATATTGCTTCTCAGGTCGGCAAAGACCATAACCACGTGAGGAAGCTGGAAGAGTTTCTATCTTCATTACAGTAATAGGATTTTGAGGACTATTAGGGTAATGAAGATTAATAGTCTCATTATTCTTTCACATTTATGGTAAACCAAAGCCACAGATCATTGAAGAAATAAGTGTTTTCAAATATTACGTAATTGTCATGACTGGAAGAAGGAGGCAATACATTTTGGTTTCTTGCAATAAGCTTACCTTGTCTTTGCTGGGTAACCACAACTTTCTGTGGTCTAGATTATATTGCTGAAAATGAACATCATATTGTCTTCCTACTCTGACATTTATTAAATGTAGTTCTTGTTCTGTTGAGATGTTTGGAAGGTGGTGGGATATGGGATGCCAGGGCTGTTTCTTTTTTCTACATTTTGGAATTATTGATAGAATAATATTTCTGCAACACTGAACTAACGTCAAAAGATTACCACTGGGAGATTTTGAGTCAAGGAGTCAAGTTAATTGCCTAGGGATACATTGATGAAGAAAACTTTTGTTTTATTTCACAGTGACATAGTGGGAATTTACCTGGCACTTCCACTAAATTGCTGCATGAACTTAGGGTGGTCCCATCCATTCTTGTGGCCCCAGTTTTCATGCCAACATACTGGAATTGAACCAGATAATCTCAAAACTTCCATCCAACTCAAATAATCTATGGTTTGTTGATTTATTCCTAAGATTATGTGAATTAATGCATGCAGGTTTTGCTTTATATCTAAGGAAAATAATTTTTCACAACAAATTCAGCATAGCAATGCTATAATGTTACTATCTTTCCATTTTTAAAACTGTATTTCTTCTAAATAACTTAATGCTCTCTGACATTTAGAATTATCTCAGAAGCATAGTCTAAATTTTATTTCATTAATTTTCACCATGTGTGAGCAGTGGTTATAGAAATGTTATTCTTGTTTTATAGGTTTATAAAAAATAAGGCAAGTTAAATTACATTCTTCAAGGCATTAAGGGATAAAAAAAATTAGAATTAAGTACTAGGATTTGGTCAGCATGGTGGAGGGGAAGAATGAGACACATAGAGGCTGCTGGAAGCTAGAGTTGGGTATGGGGTATGGGGACATCGCATAGGTAGGGTTGGTTGTGAAAGAGCCACTTGAAAGGAAGACAGAGGTAGTGGGCAGCAGCAATCAGGATGGTCATGATTCTGTCTGCCCAGCCCAGACTGTAAGAACTTATGTAAGAATTAGCTGCTAAGTGTGTAGGTGGGCCTAATAAGTCTTCAAACCCAACTTTTTTATCTGGTATCTAATTTTATTCTAAAAGCCCTATAGCAACAATTATAGCTCAGACTTACCAAGGACCTATGTCAAAAATTGTGTTTTGTATTTTATATACATTATAGTGGTTAAATATTCAAAGGTAGTTATTATGTTTATTTTACATCTAAGAAAGCTGGAGTTCATAGAGGTTAAATGTCTTGGACCAGGTCACACAGCCTGTAAGTGGTGAAGCTGGCAGCTGAATCAAGATCTGTCTCAACTCAAATCTTCCCTTTACAAAATTTTTCTAGTAACCGATATTCAGTTTATAGTACTATCATTTTTGCCTGCCTATTTTATTGCTTTTTAGAAAATTTCAATCTTTATGAGAATTTTGAGAACTCTGTCCCTTGACATTGCGTCAGTGTTAGTAATAACTGATACTATCACTAGAGCCATGATTCTTCAAAAGGTAAAGAGATTTATTTGACTTTTTGTCCTATCTGCACAGGGAGCTTATTTTCATAACTCAACATTTTTACATAAGGCCTATGGCAGCAGACAGTTTGTGATGGTTAATACTGAGTGTCAACTTGATTAGATTGAAGGATACAAAGTATTGCTCCTGGGTGTGTCTGTGAGGGTGTTGCCAAAGATTAACATTTGAGTCAGTGGGCTGGGAAAGGCAGACCCACCCTTAATCTGGGTGGGTACAATCTAATCAGCTGCCAGAGAGGCTCGCATATAAGCAGGCAGAGAAATGTGAAAAGAGACTGACCTAGCCTCCCAGCCTACATCTTTCCCCCGTGCCAGATGCTTCCTGCCCTCAAACATCGGACCCCAAGTCCTTCAGTTTTGGGACTCAGACTGGCTCTCCTTGCTCCTTAGCCTGCAGACAGCCTATTGTGGGACCTTGTGATCGTGTGAGTTAATACTTAATAAACTCCCCTTTATATATATTTATATAAACTGACAAATACACAGTTTTTGTCACCTAAACTTGATTCCCCAAATGGCTCTATACATCTTTTTCTGCCCTTACCTCTCACCTCAGCTCAAATCCTGAAATTATTCCCTTCCCCTGTGGAACTCATAGTCAGTTATCCATAACATATCCTATACCCTTGACCTCTTCTCTGAAAGCTTCCTTCTCCTTTTTGTTCCAACTGTAACCTGGCTGTTCTCTGAGGACACTGCTTCCCCTACAGGACTCTCATGTTATGGTTGTTTCCCTCTCTTACATGTCTCATCCCACTAAGCCTGCAGGTGGAGAATACCATTTTTCCCTTCTGCTTCCTAATAGATCCCAGCACTGAATTCCACCTTTAGACTCTGCCATTCATTACCCCTCCCTATTGTGTCAACTACTTCTGAGTCATTTCTCCTCATTCCTCAGAGTTTTAATCTTGTGGCTCCCTGTCACATATTCCACCACTACTCCTTTCATAATTTTGGGTGATTTTTGAATTTCTTCATGGGTGATATTTTCAATACCCTACACTAATAGTTCCTCAACCTACTCTTCTCCTCTAAAAGGTCTTATCTTCCACCTCACTTCAACCATCATTCCTAAAATCATTTCTAGACATTGTTATTACCAATGACCTGAATTTTTTTTGTATAATCTCCATTTCAAAAGTCTCATCTTCGAATAACTGCTCTTCTTTTCCCAGCTCACTCCCTCTACCCCCAATCTCCAAGCATCTTTAGTGTTCCCTGAGACCTTCAATTCATTGATCTTCCACCTTTTTCTTCTCTTTCACTCCACTCACATTTTTATTTCCCTCATTACTCAGCTTAAATTCTATCTTTATAGTGACTCACTGGCATATACTTTCAATCTCTTTGTTCCGCCCTCCCTCCCTGTATCCAGTGAGGAAAAACAAAAACAAAAACCCTGTTTAGTTAACACTACTCCCTTTCTACACTCATGCAGCTGGATGTAGGGGGTGAAAAACACCTAACCATGCCAACTTATGTCACTTTAAATTTATAACACCAATTCTTAAGTGATCCTTTAAGGTTGTCTAAAAGAAAGATCACCTTTCTCTCTTCCACTTTATTCTGTATCTTCCTACATTGCTAACAAAAAAAGAAGCAATCAAAAGTTAACTTCCACAAACCCCCCATTGTAATTATTTATCTAGTTATCTGCAGCTGGGACCATATACTCTGTCTTCTCTCCCATTACAATAGTTTAACTTATTTACTGTAGTAAACTTCACCTTCACTTATTTGAGGACATCTGGCAATTCTTCCCTCTCTCTCTCTTAAATAATCTATTTTCCTCATTACTACATCTTTTCTGTCAGCATAAAACATGTTATAATAAGGCCGGGTGCGGTGGCTCACACCTGTAATCCCAGCACTTTGGGAGGCCAAGGCAGCGGATCATTAGGTCAGGAGATCCAGATCACGGTGAAACCCTGTCTCTACTAAAAATACAAAAAAAATTAGCCGGGCATGGTGGCGGGCGCCTGTAGTCCCAGCTACTCGGGAGGCTGAGGCAGGAGAATGGCATGAACCCGGGAGGCGGAGCTTGCAGTGAGCCGAGATTGCGCCACTGCACTCCAGCCTGGGCAACAGAGTAAGACTCTGTCTCAAAAAAAAAAAAAAAAGTTATAATATCTGTCTTGTTTACAACATCTTCCCTGTTACCCTACATCCTCCTCCAGCTATTCCTACATTGTTCTTCTCCCATCCTCTTACAGTTAATCTCCTTGAAGATATTATTTATATTTGCTTCCTCCAATTTATCTTCCTCTAACTTCCCCTGAACCCATCGCAGTTAGGTTATCATCTGAAATCACTTCTGTCATAGAGACCAAAAATATATATCCCTCTGTGTTCATAATTCTCATAAAAATTTTCAAACTTGCAGACACACTCAGAAAATAATACAGTAAACATACATGTAACCCAACTTACACTGAACAAATTTTAACATTTGAAATTATTGCTTTGAATTTTTATTTATTAAAAATAAATGTATAGACAAAACCCAATTTAATTCCATCTTTATCCAAGCTTAACCACTCTCCTGAACTTAGCGTGTGCCGCCTTCTTATTTATTTATTTATTTATTCATTTATTTTTTGGATGGAGTCTTGCTCTGATACCCAAGCTGGAGTGCACTGGCATGATCATAGCTTACTGCAGCCTCAAACTCCTGGGCTCAAGTGATCCTCCCACTTCATCCTCCCAAGTAGCTAGGACTACAGGAGCAACCATGATGCCCAGCTCATATTTTTTAACTTTTCTGTAGAGATGGGGTTTCATAATGTTGTCCAGACTGGTTTGGAATTCCTGGCATCAAGCAGTCCTTGATTGCAACTTTTATCTATTTTTTTTAGTCTATATATTATATACCTTTTTATGCATGAAAACAAGCATTCGTATTATTTCCACAATTTATGTAAATTATATCTTATTGTGTGTTATTATCCATGTCAGTTTCGCAAATACGTTTGGTTAGTAAAATTTACTGATGATTTTTCTGTCTTATCTTTCTCTGATTTTATATAGAAGTTGAATTACCTTAATGAAATGTGTCAATAAGCTCTTCACTTTCTCTACTCTTGAATAATTTGTGTAAGATAAGGTTTGTCTGTCCTCAGAGTGCTCACTAAAAATAAGCTGGTACATTTCTGTGGATAAATTTTTGAATTCTCACTAATTTTGTAATTAAAGGTCTAACATGGTTTTCTATTGTATTTATTCTCGTATCAGTGTTGGTAATTCATCTTTTTTCTAGAAAACAGCCAACTCTCTTGCTGCTCTTTCCTAGATGTTTCTTAATGGTAAGGATAAACCATTACAGCTAGATTTCAAGGATCTTTTATATAAACTACTCTGTATCTTCTTTCTACTTGGCCTCTTAAATTCCCATGATAGAAAGGTATTTTTAGCTTTGTTTTTACATTTGATCAAAAAATGTGTTTGTCTTTGTATATTTACCTGAAATCTTTATTTTTCATTATTACTATTATTGTATAGAAAGTTATTTAAGTTAAAAAATAAAATTAATGTTAAGTAACTCTGGCTAAAGAAGTTATTTTATTAGACATAAGAGGTATAGTTTTTGGTTTAATAATGAATATTTGTATTTATTTATTTATGTATTTTTAACTTTTGTGGGTACATAGTAGGCATATATATTTATGGGTTACATGAGATAATTCAATACAGACATACGATGCATAAAAATCACATCACAGTAAATGGAGTATCTATCACCTCAAGTATTTATTTGTGTTCCAAACAATTCATTTATACTCCTTTAGGTATTTTTAAATGTACAATTAAATGATTTTTGACTATAGTCATCCTGTTGTGTTAGCAAATACTAGGTCTTATTCATTCTTTCTAACTATGTTTTGTACCAATTAATCATCCCCACTTCCCCCCACCATCCTCCACTACACTTCCCAGCCTCTGGTAACCATTCTTCTACTCTCTATTTCCATGAGTTCATTTGCTTTAATTTGTAGCGATGTTTGACTTTCTGTGCCTGGTTTATTTCATCAACTTAACATAATGACCTCCAGTTCCACCTATGTTGTTGCAAATGACAGGATCTCATTCCTTTTTATGGCTGAAAAGTAATCCCTGGCCTGTATGTACCACATTTTCTTTATCCATTCATCTTCATCTGTTGATGGACACTTAGGTTGTTTCCAAACCTTATCTATTGTAGAAAGTGCTGCCACAAACATGGGAGTGCAGATATCTTTTCAACACACTGATTCCCTTTCTTTTGATGTATACCTAGCAATGGGATTTCTGGATCATATGGTAGCTGTATTTGTTGCTTTTTGAGGAACCACTAGAGTGTTCTCCATGGTGGTGGTGCTAATTTACAGTCCCACCAACAGCGTACGAGGGTTTCCTTTTCTCTACATTCTTGCCAGCATTTGTTATTGCCTGACTTTGGGATAAAAGCAATTTTAAATGCTTGAGATGGTACCTCATTGTAGTTTTGATTTGCATTTCTCTGATGACTAATGATGTTGAACACTTTTTCATATGCCTGTTTGCCATTTGTATGTCTTCTTTTGAGAAATATCTATTCAGGTGTTTTGCCAAATTTTTATTGATTTATAGAGTGGTTTGAGCTCCTTACATATTCTATAGAGTGGTTTGAGCTTCTTACATATTCTGATTATTAATCCCTTGTCAGATGGTCAGTTTGCAAATACCATCTCCCATTCTGTGAATTATCTCTTTGCTTTATTTACTGTTTCCTTGCTAGGCAGCAGCGTTTAACTTCGTGTGATCCTATTTGTCCACTTTTGCTTTGGTTCCCTATGATTGTGAGCTACTACTCAAAAAATCTTTATTGAGACTAAGGTCTTGGAGAGTTTCCCCAAAGTTTATTTGCAGTAGTTTCACAGTTTGAGGTTTTAGGTTTAAGTCTTTAATCTATTTTTATTTGATTTTTATATATGATGACAGATAAGGGTAGAGTTTCATTCTTCTGCATATGGATATCCAGTTTTCTCAGCACAATTAATTGAAGGGACTGCCCTTTTCACAATGTATGTTCTTGGTACCTTTGTCAAAAATGAGTTCACTGTAGACGTATGAATTTATCTTTGGGACCTCTAGTCTGTTCCTCTGATTTATGTGTCTGTTTTTATGCCAATACCATGCTACTTTGGTTACTATAGCTCTGTAGTATAAGTTGAAGTCAGGTAATGTGATTCTTCCAGTTTTGTTCTTTTTGCTTAGGATAGCTTTGGCTATTCTGGGTCTTACATTATTCCATAAATATATTAGGATTAATTTTTCTATTTCTGTGAAGTATGTTATTGGTATTATGCACTGAATCTGTAGATTGCTTTGGGTACTATGGACATTTCAGCAATATTGATACTTCCAATCCATGAACATGGACTATCTTTCCTTTTTTTTTTTCTGTCTTCTTAAGTTCTTTCATCAATGTTTTATAGTGTTTATTGTAGGGATCTTTCACTTCTTTGGGTAAGTTAATTCCTAGGTATTTAATTTTATTTGTTGCTGTTGTAAATGGGGTAACTTTATTCATTTCTCTTTCAGATTGTTTCCTGGTAGGATATAGAACTAATTGTTTCAGATTATTTCCTGGTAGGATATAGCTACTAATTTTTGTGTGTTGGTTTGTGTCCTGCAACTTTACTGAGTTTGTTTATAAGTTTGAATCGTTTTTTGGTGGAGTCTTTAAGTTTTTCCAAATATACGATCGTATCATCTGCAAAGATAATTTAAGTTATTCCTTTCCAATTTGGATGGTGCCCTTTATTTTTTTCTCTTGTCTGGTTTCTCTACCTTGGGATTTCAATACTGTGTTGAATAATGGTGGTAAAAGGAGGTATCCTTGTGTTCCTGACCTTACAAGAAAGATTTAAAATATTTCCCTGTTCTGTATGATATTAATTAATTAATTATGGGTCTGTCATATATGGCTTTTATTATGTGGAGGTATGTTTCTTCTATACCCAGCTTTTTGAAGTTTTATCATGAGGGAATATTGAGTTTTATCAAATGCTTTTACAGCATCAATTCAAATGATCATATGAATTTTGGTCTTCATTCTGTTGACATAATTTATCACATTAATTGATTTTAATATATTGAACAATCCATGCATCCTAAGGTTAAATACCACTTGCTCATGATGAATGATCTTTTTAGGATATTATTGAATTTTGTTTGCTAGTATGTTTTTTTGAAGATTTCCACATCAATATTCATCAGTGATATTGGCCTATGGTTTTCTTTTTTTGGTGTGTCTTTGTCTGGTTTTGTTATCAGGGTATTACTGGCCTCATAGAATGAGTATATAAGTATTTCCTCCTTTTCTATTTTTCAGAATAGTTTGAGTAGCACTGGTATTATTCCTTCTTTAAATGTTTGGTAGAATTCAGCAGTGAAGCCATCTGGTTCCATATTTTTCTTTGCTGGGAGACTTACAGCTTTGATCTTATTTATTTATTTATTTATTTTGTACACGTTTTGAATTTCTTCATAGTTCAATCTTGGCAGATTTTACGGATCTTAAAATTTATTTGTTTCTTTGAGGTTTTCCAATTTATTTGCATGTAGATGCTCATAGTAGCCACTAATGTGCCCTTGAATTTCTGCAATATAAGTTGTAATGTCTTATTTTTCATCTCTGATTTTATTTATTTGGATCTTATTTTTCTTTTTCTTAGTCTGGCTAAAGTTTTCTGAATTTTGTTTTCTCTTTTGCAAGGAAACAACTTTTTGTTTTGTTGATGTTTTGTATTATTTTCTTCATGTCAAATTCATTTATTTCTGCTCTAATGTTTATTTTTTTCTACTAATTTTGAGGTTGGTTTGCTCTTGCTTTTCTAGTTCTTTAACATGCATCATTAGGTTGTTTATTTGAAGGCTTTCTTTGTTTTTGATGTACACACGTATAAACTTCCCTCTTAAAACTGCATTCATTGTATCCCACTATATTGTGTTTCTGTGACCATTCGTTTCAAGAAATTTTTCAATTTTCTTCCTAATTTCTTTATTTATCCACTGGTCATTCAGGAGCATATTGTTTAGTTTTCATTGTTTATATAGTTTCTAGAATTATTCTTGTTTTTGATTTCTAGTTTTATTTTTTTGAGCAGAGAAAATGCATGATGTTATTTTGATTTTTTGAAATGTTTTAAGACTTGTTTGTGATCTATCATATGGTCTATCCTTGAGAATGATCCATGTGCTGATAAAAATAACTTGTATTCTCTAGCCATTGGATAAAGTGTTCTGTAAATATCTAATAGGTACCATATAGTGCAGATTAAGTCTGATGTTTCTCTGTTGATTTTCTATCGGGAAGATCTGTCCAATGCTGAGAGTGGGGTGTTAAAGTCTCCAACTATTATTGTATTGGGGTCTACCTCTCCCTTCTTCTCTAATAATATCTGCTTTATATATCTGGGTGCTCCAGTATTGGGTATATTTATATTTACAGTTTTTATGTCCTTTTATTAATTTACCACTACATCATTATATAGTGGTCTTTTTCTCTCCTTATGATTTTGAAATCTATTTTGTCTGCTATAAGTATAGCTATTCTTGCTCTTTTTTTTGTTTCCGTTGGCATGCAACATCTTTTTTAATCCCTTTATTTTCAATCTATGTGTCTCTCTACAGGTGAAGTGTATTTCTTAAAGGCAGCAGATCATTACATCTTGTTTTTCTCATCTATTCAGTCAATCCAGGTCTTTGATTGGAGAGTTTAATCCATTGACATTTAATATTGTTATTGATCGGTTAGGACTTACTCCTGACATTCTGTTATTTGTGTTCTGGTTGTTTTTTGGCCTTCTGTTCCATCTTTTCTTCCATCCTGTCTTCCTCTTAATAAATGTGATTGTCTTTGGTGGTATGATTTAATTTGTTGCTTTTTATTTTTTGTGCAACCATTATATGATTTTTGATTTGAGGCTACCATGAGGCTTACAAATACTGTCTTATAACTAATTGTTTTAAGCTGATAACAGCACTGCTTGCACAAAAAAAAATGAACAAAAAGAAAACTAAATTAAATCTCTACACCTTAACTTTTTCCCTCTGCTTTTTAGCTTTTTGTCATTTCTCTTTATATCTTATTGTACCATCTATGTCTTGAAAAGTTGTATTAATACAACTATAATAGTTACTACTTTCAATCCGTTCATAATTTAATTTTTCTACTTGAGTAGTTTACACAGCACAGTTACAGTGTCATAATATTCTGTGTCTTTTGTGTACTTATTATTGTCAGTTTTGTACCTTGAGATGATTTCTTATTGCTCATTAATGTCATTTTCATTCTGACTGAAGTACTCCATTTAGCATTTATTATGAAATAAGCCTGATGTTGATGAATTCTCTCAGTTTTTGTTTGTCTGGAAAAGTCTTTATTTCTCCTTCATGTGTGAAGGTTATCTTTGCTGGAAATACTATTCTAGAGTAATTATTTCTTTTTCCTTCAGCACTTTAAATATGTCACGCCCCTCTCTCCTGGCCTGTAAGGCTTCTACTGAAAAGTCTATTTCTAGGCATATTGAATCTCCATTGTATGTTATTTGTTTCTTTCATCTTGCTGCTTTTAGGATCCCTTCTTTGTTTTTTACCTTTGAGAGTTTGCTTATTAAAGGCCTTGAGGTAGTCTTCTTTGGGTTAAATGTGCTTGGTATTCTACCTTCTTGTACATGGATGTTGACATCTTTCCCTAGGTTTGGGATTTTCTCTGTTACTATCCTTTTGAATTAACTTTCTACCCCCATCTCTTTCTCTACCTCTTCTTTAAGGACAATAACTCTTAGATGTGCCCTTTTGATGCTATTTTCTAGATCCCATATGTGTGCTTCATTGTTTTATACTGTTTTTCCTTTGTCTCCTCTGACTTTATCCTTTCAAATAGCCTGTCTTCAAACTCACTAATATTTTTTCTTTCACATGATCATCTCTGTTATTAAGAGACTCTGATACATTCTTCAGAATGTCGATTGCATTAAGTACAGAATTTCTGCTTGATTATTTTTAATTGTTGCAATCTCTTTGTTACATTTATCTGACAGAATTCTGAATTCCTTCTCTGTGGATTGTCTTTCATTTCTTAAAATTTCCTCAGAAGAGCTATTTCAAATTTTCTGTCTTCAAAGTCATGTATCTCCCTTTCTCCAAGATTGGTCCCTGGTGTCTTCTTCAGTTCCTTTCGTGAGGTGATGTTTTCCTTAATGATCTTGATGCTTTTGGATGTTTGTCTGTGTCTGAGCATTGAAGAGTTAGGTATTCATTGTAGTCCTTGCAGTCTGGCTTTTTGTACTTGTCCTTCTTGGGAAGGCTTTTCAGGTTTTTGAAAAGACTTGGGTGTTGTGATATACTTAAGTTAATTTCTGATACATGGATAAACAAATGTGTATATGGGCAAGGGAATAATATGAAGATAATTTAAACAAAACTATAAACAGAAAGAATGTTAACAGCACTATCAATTTGTACAACATATATTAAAATAAAATGAAGTTATATTTTCACATGGAACTGGGAAAATTAAATACAGTATGAAAACCTAGTTTAAAATAATAGTTATATATCAAAACCTACACTGATGCAATCCTTTCAGAAAACAATTTATATTACAATGTATTACAAGAGAATAACTGAAAGCAGGAGTACACAGCTCTATGTTGTTTATAAAATTAAATCCTGAAGAATACTCAATTATACAACATTAAATTTTAAAATAAAACATGGCATATTAGCTACAGAATGATATAGAATTGTTAAATTTTTCATTATTAAGAAAAACAAACCAAAACCCAAATTTTTCATGCAATAATATTCTCAACATATTTATGTTGCTACATTGTCATGCAACTGTGGAAGAATATATAAAGCACAAGGGTGAAAAATAGATGTAAGCCCAAGGAAATAAAAATTGTTGTATTATAACGGAAGGATTATGAGTACATTAGAGGAGACTGCCAGTTTATTTAATAACAGGTGTCGCCTTAGTTAAGTTTTGGGCTATCAGCCAACTGAGAAGTTAGATTTTAATCTTGTCTTCCCTGAGCCTCTAAAAGTTTCAGATAACTTCAGCTTCTATTTTTATATAATTGTCTTTTTGTAAGAAATCATGTCACTGTACTCTCTTCAATAACAACAATCTGTCAGTCTATGCTTGAGCCAGTAACGTATTGCTTTAATTTCTGCAGATTTGTATAAAGCTGAATATCTGGTAAGGCTGATATGTTTGATCGCTCTCCATTTTCAGAATTTTCCTAGATAATCTCTAATGTTTATTTTCTTACATATATTTTACTCTCATCTTGTCAAGTTCCCATATTCTTTAAATTTCGATGCTAGTGCATAAAATTTATAGTTTAATTTGCAAGAATTGGCACTATGACTATGTTGTACCTCTCTATTCAAAAATAAAACATACATCTCTATTTGTTCATGTTCTATGTGCTTGTTAGCTGAGTTTTATAGCTTTCTTCATATAATACTGATGAATTCCTTATTACATGTATGTCTATGTGTTTCACATTTTGTGACTATTGAAAATTGAAAGCTTTCTTTAGTTATATTTTAAGCCCATTATCTCTTATCTATGGAAAAACTACTGATTTCTGTATGTTATGGAGACAGTCACATCACTGAACATTTTTGTTACTTTTAGTAGTTTTTCACTTTATTATTTGAGTTTGCAGAAGACAAAATCTATCATCTGCAAGTAATATTAATTTTGCTTCATTCTTTTTAATATTCAGTTTTCATGGCTTCAATTTTAATGAATTATTTATGTTTTGTTCTCAGAAAAAAAAGTCTGTTGATCACTATACTTACTGAATTGTAAAACAAATGTTGTTTTTTGAATCATCATAGAGTAGCCGTTAATTAAGTGGGTCATATTGTGTGCTAGACAAGGCCAGATAAGCATGAATTAATGGCTGGGGAGTCCTGAAACCCTGCACTGCACACAAACACTAAAATGAATCTCATTGTTATTGTTCAACAGAGATGAAATGTACACTGACAGTGTTAATTTCTCACTTAATCGTTCTCATTTTTCAATATAGTAAAAACAAATATCTAGTGAAACATTAGTAGGTTAAAAACGTGCACTAAGACTTGGATTTGGCAACAAAAGCACAGGTAGCAAAAGCAAAAGTAGACAAAAGGGACTACATCAAACTTAAAAACTTTTTCTCAGCATATGGGAGAATCAACAGTGAAAAGGCAACCTACAGAATGGGAGAAAATGTTTCCAAACCATACATCAGATAAGGTATTAATATCCAGAATGTATAAAGAACTCTTACAACTCAATAATAACAAAAAATAACCTGATTTTAAAATGATCAAAGGACTTGAGTAGACATTTCTCCAAAGATATACAAACGGCCAATAATTATAGAAAATGATGCCCCAAATTACTAATTATAATGGAAATGTGAAACAAAACCACAATGGGATATCACCTCACACCTGTTAGAATGGCTACTGTTACAAAACAAGCAAGCAAGCAAGCAGAAAATAACAAGTGTTGGCAAGGATGTGGAGAAATATGCAGTAGAATATTATTCAGCCTTAAAAACTTATTTATGTTCTGTTATAAAGCAGTTTGTTTAGAGGGAAATTGTGTCATATGCTACAAATGGATGAACCTTAAGGCCATTGTGCTATGTGAAATAAGCCAATCACACAAAAAAACAAATACCTCATAAATATGCTTGTAATCAAATTCATAGAAACAAAGTAAAATGGTAGTTTCCAGGGGCTCGTAGTGGGAAGGAGAAAACTGGAAGTTACTGTTCAATGGGTATACAATTTTAGTCATGTAAGGTAAAAAAAAAAAAAAGTTATTGAGATCCACTCTACAATAATGTACATATAATCAACAATACTATAGCAAACACTTAAACATTGTTATTAGGATAAGTTTATGTTACATGTTTTTTACCATAATAAAAATATGAGGTAAAATAAGGCATTTTATGGAGGAATAAATGCTTTTCCCATATTACTCAACTACTCTGAAGTCTTTTGTTGGCTCTATTTTTGCTTCATTTATCAATGATCACATAGATAAAATGGAACCCACGGGAAAAGAGCTAGCTAACTGCCCTGGTAAGAAGGAAACAAACATGAGTTTCATGCATTAATTTCACTATTACAGACCATATACTTCTTCAGGATTTATTAGATACAATGAGCCACCGTCTCTAGAAATGATCTTCTCTTGGCAAAAATGATGTCAAACCACCAGTCTTTCTCTTATTTTAACAATCTTTTATCGGTCTTTTTGCTGATTGCTATCTTTTTATTGATCTTTAACTGTTGAAGCGTTCCAGGGCTATGTCTTGAGCCCTCTCCATACTTTATGTTCTCTCTATTCCTAAGTGACCTTATTCTGTCTCCCTTGATTCAGATACCACCTATACGCTAATAATGTCCAAAGCTGTCTCTATCCTTTATTTCTTTAATAAGTTCCAAATTCAAATCCAAATGGATTCTTGAAGTTCTCTACTTGACCATCTCACAGGGATCTCAAAAATCTACCCCGTCATTAAAGCCAGAAATCACTGATTCATTCATTATTGCTTTAACTCCCTCATTCTTTTAATCCATCAGCATATCACATTGATGCCATCTCCCAAGCTTATCTTCTACCTGTCAACTTCTCCCTATACTTACTGTCACAATGTCAGTTCAAGCTGTAATGTTTTCAAATCTAAACTGATAAATACCCATGCCCACGTCTATTATGTACAGGCATCCCTTGGTATATGCAGTTGATTGGTTTAAGATCCCCAACATGCAAAAATCTATGCATACTGAAGTTCCACACTCAGCCCCGTGTATTCAAAAAGTCATCCCTCAGTATAGCCCATCCTGCAAATATTGTGTTTTCAATGCACCACTTGGTTGAAAACAAATCCACCGATAAGCAAACCTACACAGTTTAAATTAATGTTGTTCAAGGGTCAATTATACTATCATTAAATATTTTCAATATTATGCTTTTTAACTGCCCTGTATCAATAGCCGTGCCCCTATCATTATTCTCTACCACTGCAATCCATGTTTGTATAGTAATTAGTTGTTTATTTTATTTTTCTCACTGGGTTATAATTTTTTTGTGGACAGGAGCTACATATGTCCTGCTCAGCATTATCACCTCAACATCTAGTAGTGTATCTGGCTCATAGTAAGTCTTTACTAAACAATTGTTGGTTAAAACGATAAATATTTGAGCACTTAACAATATTTCAACAACTGTTGGTGGTACTTCATATATGCTATTTTATTTAACCTTCACCATAATGTTACAAAGTAGTTGCTTTTCTTTCCATTTTTACAAAAGAGTGAACTGAAATTAATATCATGTCCACAGCTATATGGCTACAAAATGTAGTTTTGGAATTGAGACTTATTTCTGTGTGGTTGCAAAGCAGTTTCTTTAGAATGCACACACTAGTATAGGATAAAACTGAGGTTTTAGTTTCACATTCACTATTATATTACTTGTGTGGTCTTGGGCAAGAAGCATACTGATCCAGGATTTCATTTTCTTAAGTGCTATCTTATTAGTCTGTGGACGATTATAAAGTAGTAAAATTTTATACAAATGATATCATTCGTGCTCTTAATGCTGTTAATGATAGTCAAGGAATGATGGTTTCTCAACTTCATTTCATGATGCTTATCACTCAGGAGCAACATCACTTGCTCCTGGAATTTTCAGACGTGTGCCTAAATCACTTTGTCCTTACAACTAATGAGTATTTCAGCTTCAGTTCCCCAAATAATATGAGGCAGTACTTGCTGTTTTTTTCTACATAAAATTTATCTCCAAGTACTTCTAGGAAAATTCACTAATAAGTAAAGGTTGAGTACCTGGTGCCTTCTCTATTTGTTCCACCATTTAGGGGAAATTGGACATCAGATGGGCAACTACTTATGTTTATGGTCCTGTCAATTCTTTCCCTCTTCTTTGGAAGTTCAGGGCTTCATTTGGAACATAAAGAGAATCTTCTTTTTCTTCGCATGCAATTTTTTAATCAGGATACCCAGAGGCAAAATGTATTCATATGAACAGAACACACCCATTAACACAAATTATATTGGAATATAGTATATATTGGTTTATGTTAATCACTTAACCAGACACAAAGGACAGCATATTCTAAATGATTCTCTGTAATTAATGACTTTAGTGTGGTCATGAAAGTGTAGTTGCAGCCCCCAGTGATGTTCCTCATTAGATCAGTGCTGCTGACTGCTTCTCTCTCTGAGGCAGGGATCAGGAAAGCACTGCTAACATGGCTGTTTTCTGCAGCAGAACATAGAAGAGGGAGGCCACAACCTAGATTAGTAAATTAAGGCCTAACTAAAACCACTATAAAAATGGTATGAATATGCAGTGAGCCGAGATTGCACCACTGCTCTCCAGCCTGGGCGACAGAGCAAGACTCCGTCTCAAAAAAAAAAAAAAAAAAAAAAAAAAAAAAGGCATAAATAAATAATTAAAACACTAAGGGTTGGGTTAATACTTCTTGGTTTTTAACAATTTTATTTAGCATTTGATTTTCTAATTATTATAGGAATATAGTTAAAAATGGCAGATTAAACAACCACATTTTAACTTTACTCCTTTTCACAGTCTATTTAAATGGGAAAAGGAACAAAAAACTTCAAATCCGTAATAATAGAGAATATGGATGAGAAAATGATACCAAAAATGAATTGTCAAAAATGTTGCGAGATGGAGAGATAAGAGGTAACTGAATTAGCACAATGGAGATAGATGAAAACCACTTCCAGCAGCAGGAACTGTAAACAAGGTATCATTTTTCTCAGATTTGTCAGTTTCCTCAGAGAAGGATGCCACAACCTCCTGTTTGAGAGATAGAAAACTGGCTGCTGATGTTCTGGCATCCAAGTGGGAAATAGGGTTAGAATGTCATTGATAACTATGCCAATTTTCATTTAGTTTTCTTGTTTTCAATCTGTGTAAAGCTGACTTGTGCTGTATCATTCCATCTTGGAAAGGCTTAGAAATTAGAGGTACCAGGTACCTCTGGAAGCAGAAATGCAGTCCAGATGGACTACATATAGTAGTAGTGATAAATCGTGTATATTCAGGAGCTATATGGCTACCAAGATCCTCTTCAAAACCCATAAGCAGAAGATCGTAGTTTTCATCTCTGCAGAGATTGAGGAGGTTGGACTTAAAGAAACTCTGGACTTGTGGAAGCTAGATGCAGTTCAGGGTGAAGTACCAGATTTAACATAGGGTAAGTAAGTAAAAATCAACATAGTGAACCATGAGATTCTACTTCCATTTTCCAACTTGGATGCCAGAACACTGGCAGTCAAATTTCTCTACTCTAATCAGGAGGTAGGAGCTTCATTCTCTGGGGAAACTGGCAGACTTAAGAAATAAGATACCTTAACAAAAGACAGGATTTTTATCTCATTTCACGGTGACGCCCACCAGTTAAATTCCTCTTTTTTTTTTTTTTTTTTTTGTTTTTTGAGACGGAGTCTTGCTCTGTCACCAGGCTGGAGTGCAGTGGCGTGATCTCTGCTCACTGCAACCCCGGCCTCCCGGGTTCAACCGATTCTCCTGCCTCAGCCTCCCGAATAGCTGGGATTACAGGCACGCACCACCACACCCAGCTACTTTTTGTATTTTTAGTAGAGACGTTGTTTCACCATGTTGGCCAGGATGGTCTCCATCTCCTGACCTCATGATCCACCTGCCTCGGCCTCCCAAAGTGCTGGGATTACAGGCGTGAGGCGCCACGCCTGGCCTGCATTCCTCTACTCTTAAACCCCCCATCACTTCTAGTCCATATTTTAGTGGTTCATTTACCCTTAAATATAAACTGGCATCCATGTTTTAGTAGACATCAAATAAAACATTTGACCTAAAAGATAAGACAAAAATAAAAAAAAATGAGAGAGAGTTGGAGGAGATAATATATAAAGGAGAAGGAAAGAGAGAAGAAACTATTGATGAAACAAGAAGAATATGCTATTAAAACAAATATTCAAAGAGTGGTATTTGAAATTTTAAAAAGTGATAGCAGAATCAATTTGGCAATTGAAGGGTGAGGAGGGACATAAAGGTAACAAAATCTTTCTGAAAGACAAACAAATAGTGAAAGATTCAATAAATTTGAAGAGATGGAAAAATAGGAGAGAAGATGTAAGAAACTTAGAGATCAATTCAAGAAGTCTAACATCAGCTCATTGGAGAAAACACAAGGAGAGAAATGTAGGGACCACACGAGCTTTTAGAGATAAAACACTTTAAAATAAGTCACTTCCCAAGAAATGTTTTAGAGATAAAACACTTAAAAATAAGTCACATCCCAAGAAATGGGAATCAGAATGACATCAGAAATCTTAACAAAAATGGAATCTAAAAGCAATGGAGAAAAGGAGGACTTTTTTTTTTTCCCCAATCTATGATTCCAAACCAAGCCAAACCATTCTTCAAATATGATGAGAGATTAAAGATATTTTAGACATGCAGGATCTCAAAAAAATCTACCTCTTAAACATCCTTTCTTAAGAAGCTACTGAAAGCTGTACTACACTAAAGCAAGGGGTTCCACCACTAGTGAGAAAGACTTGAGATCGAGAAAACAGAAGATTCCACATAGGAGAGAGGAGAAAATGATTCATTCAGATTAGGATATGAGGAAATTCTATGATAATAGTTCTGCATCAGGCAGAGAGGGCAAAGAGGGCAGTCAGTCCAGACTGAAACTGGATGACTGAGAGTACTAAGAAAGTGTCATAATAGAGGAAAAAATTGAACCAACAAGCAACCTTATTTGTTAGATTGTAATAAAAGGGTTTAATCTCTGGAAGAGATTTTGGGATTAGATTAGGAAGAGGCCTATGCTTATTCTGTGCAGGTATATGTATATATAATATTATTTATAATATATTATATATTATATACAGTTGGCCCTCTGTATCTGTGGGTTCTGCATTCTTGGAGTCAACCAACTGCCAAGCAAAAATATTAAAGAAAAATTTTCACAAAGTTCCAAAAAGCAAAACTTAAATATTATAAGTAAACTAGAGATTATTTAAAGTATATGGGAGAATAGAGGGTATGTGCAAATACCTCCCGAAGCCAATTCCCATGGATATATAAGGACAGCTGCTTATGTATGTACATATATATATTATATATGATATAATTTTCTGTATGTAATAAAATGTACTAAAAATATATGTAGGAGCAAGGTCATTATTGATTCCTTCAAAACAAAAACAGTTTTAAGGAATGTAAATGTAATTATAGTATATACTATAGCTCATATCTGATTAATATTTATATAGTTGTCATAATGGAAACACTGACAAGTCATGTAGCTAAAAATTAAAATTATGAGGGAACTATATTTAGAAGATGGCTAGAAAACTGCATTTGAGTGTGAAGTTGAAAAAATAGTGATACAAATAGCTAAATTTCCTCCTCTTCCTAGTTGGAATTTTATAGTGTATATAACTGAAAATTTTGGAAATAGCAATAAAACATGTTATTTAGAAATGTGGAGACAACACTGGAAAAAAAAATCTCAAATTTTAAATTGGTTACCACCATGGCAAGGGGAGTGAAATTATTGTACCATAGAGCCCACCAATGATTTTTTATAAGCTTTGTGATAGTATTTGATTATTCAAATTGTATTCATCCTTTACTTTGGTTAAAATAAAATTTCTTTGAAATTGGGTATTTTGTAATGCAGAATACGCCATAAGAAATAAAAACTGCATTACTTTCAATTTACCACCCCAAAAATTCTGTCTCCATCTTCTGTATCAATCAAATGGTTTGTATTTGTTTTCTATTATCACACCACATAAAAGTGGCTGATATTTATTTCACCAAACTTTCAGAGTATGTTTGGGATGTACTGGTTTAAGATTAAGGGTATGTAAACAATAAAATTCACTTGAGGACCCAGAGATGAGCACTTCAAAGGGCCAGACAGATGGCTTATTAACACATGAAATGTCTTATTGGTGAAATGCAAATAGAAACCACAATGAGCTATTATTTCACACCCACAATGATGGTTATAATAAACATCAGACAATAATAAGTGTTGGTGAGGATGTAGCAAATCGAAGCCCCCATACATTGCTGATAGGAATGTAAAATAATGCAAGCCCTTTGAAATAGGTTAGCATTTCTTCAAAAAGTTAAACACAGATTTACCAGATGACTTAGCAATTCCACCCCTTGTTGTATATACAGTAGAATTAAAAACATATGGGCCAGGTGCAGTGGCTCTTACCTGTAATCCCAGCATTTTGGAAGGCCAAGGTAAGAGGATCATTTGACTCCAGGAGTTCCAGATTAACCTGGGCAAAATAATGAGACTTCATCTATACAAAAAATACAATTTTTAATTTTTTTAAATTAAAACAAAACCACAGGTGTTCACAGAAGCATTATTCATAATAGCCAAATGTAGAAGTGTTTTGTGTTCAAGATGTTTGTCTTTTGTTCTAGTACTTTCTTTTGTTCTGACTTTTTATATTTAGCAGTATTCAACACATATGAGATTTATCATAAAAAAATTATCAAGTAGAAACTTTACTACTTTAACATAGTTAGCTAATTTTTCTAATACCATTAGTGAATTGCATTATTCTTTTTCCAGTTATTTTATCATGGACTAGGTTTGTTTCTGGATTTTCTAGTCTTAACTTTTTGTCTGAACACTTTCATATGTAAACACATATACATATGTATACATGTGTATGTGTGTGTGTTTATCTAGACGAACAAGCTAATGTAATTAGACAAAGCTCTAAAACGGGTGTCCAATCTTTTGGCTACCTTGTGTCACATTGGAAGGAGAGAAAATACACTAACACTAATGATAGCCAATGCACTAAAAAAATGCAAAAAAATCTCATAATGTTTTAGGAAAGTTTATGAATTTGCATTGGGCCACTTTCAAAGCTTTTCTGGGCTCCATGTGGCCCACAGGCTGCGGTTTAGACAAGCTTGCTCTAAAATAAGAGATAAATAAATAGAAAGGGAGAAACTAAATTGGCCTTATTTGCCAATTATATGACAATGTACATATAAAACCAAGACTATAAGACGAAAGAGTGAATAAAAACTAAAAGTTTCCATAGTTTCTGGAAAAATGGCTGATTCCAGGGATGAAACAGGAAAAAAATAAAAGATGGTCCAGGGGCATTTTGTAGTGCCTGAAAGCGATAAAAACAACTGAGGGTATGACAAAGTGGCACAGGGACAAATGGAAGGAGCTCCCAATGTCCAAACCAGAAGAATTTCAGCAAAAACAAATAATAAATTAAATAAACTAGTATTGGAATGTAACCCAAAATATAAAATGAGTAGCCGTAAGTTCTTACTGATAGATATTAATTTTTGAAGAAAGGAAGGAAGGATGGAAGGATGGATGGCTGGAAACTGTCACAGCCAAGAGGAGTTTAAGGAGACATCATGACTAAAAGTAATGTTGTATCCTGTTATATCAGATACATATTAATTTTTGAAGAAAGGAAGGAAGGAAGGATGGAAGGACGGACGGACGGAAGGAAGGAAGGAAGGAAAAAATCTTCTGTAAAGAAAAATTTCAAATAATTGAGGTAGATACTCCCCACTCCAATGAAGGAGATCAGCATGACTTCTCACCCTTAACTGTGGACTGTGCATAGTTACTTCCTTCCAAAGAGTATAACATGCAAAGGAGGGGGGAAAGAGTGGGGTAACCTGACGAACAGCTCTCAGCCAGGTGATTAATATCAACTTCAATAGTGATATTATATTCTTAGTATGTATGCACCCTTTTTTTTTTTTTTTTTTTTTTTCTGATGGAGTCTCGCTTTGTCACCCAGGCTGGAGTGCAGTGGTGCGATCTCAGCTCACTGCAACCTCTGCCTCCCGGGTTCAAACAATTCTCCTGTCGCAGCCTCCGGAGTAGCTGGGACTACAGGCACACGCCATAACACCGGCTAATTTTTTTTATATTTTTAGTAGAGGCAGAGTTTCACTATATTGGTCAGGCTGGTCTCAAACTCCTGACCTCAGGTGATCTGCCCGCCCCAGCCTCCCTAAGTGCTGGGATTACAGGTGTTAGCCACCGCGCCTGGCCTATGTATGTACCTTTGATATGATGTAATGTTAGTGGCATTTTGCCTCTGTATTCTTCCTCCTCAAAATTCATAAGGCCAGTCTAATCATGAGCATAGTATCAGAAAAACTCCAGTTGAGAGACATTCTGCAAAATACCTGACCAGTACTTCTCAAAACTGTCGAGGCCTTCAAAGACAAGAGAACACTTGGAAATTGTCACAGCCAGGAGGAGTTTAAGAAGACATGATGACTAAATGTAATGTTCTATCCTGTATGTGATCCTAAAACAGAAAAAGTACATTAGATAAAAACTAAGAATATATGAATAAAATATGTGCTGTAGTTAATAATAATATATCAATATTGGCCCACTGGATGTGACATTTACCATACTAATGTGAGATATTAGGAATAATGGAAACTGGCTATGATTTAAAATTTCTTAATTTTAAATATATTTAAAAATAAAATGATGGGTACAGGGACTCTGTGTTACCTTTGCAACTTTTCTGTAAATCTAAAACACTACAAATGTTTCTCACAGCTTTTCAATAGTAAATTTGCTGTCAACAGAAAGAAATCGGGGAAAAGGAAAAAATATTAAAGAACAAGCAGAAAAAGAAATGAAGAAAGTAAAATGCTGTTGGTGATAATATAAAATGATGCAACTGCTTTGGAAACAGGATGTGTATTGCTCGAAAAAATAACAGAATTATCATATGATCCAGAAATTCCACATTTAAATATACATTAAAGAGAACTGAAAGCAAAATCTTGAAGACATATTTGCACATCCATATTCAAAGCAGTATAATTCACAATAGGCAATATGAAGCAATCCATGTGCCCATCGACAGATGCATGGATAAGTGGAATGTGGCATGTACATATACATAATTACATATTATTCAGCCTTAACAACAAAAGGAAATCTTGTCACATGCTACAACATGGATGAATCTTGAGGACCTTATTCTAAGTAAAGTAAGCCAGGCGCAAAAAGAAAAATGTTTCATGATGCCCTTTGCATGGGGTATCTAAAGTGGTCAAATTTATAGTGACTGAAGTAGAATGGTGGTTGGCAGAGGGCAAACCATGAGGGGGGTTTAATGGATGCATGTTTCAGTTTTGCAAGATAAAAGTGTTCTGGAGATCTGCTGCACAACAAAATAAATATATGTAACACCAGCAAACTCCACATTTAAAAATGGTTGGCCGGGCGCCGTGGCTCAGGCCTGTAATCCCAGCACTTTGGGAGTCCGAGGCGGGTGGATCACAAGGTCAGGAGTTCGAGACCAGCCTAGCCAATATGGCGAAACCCTGTCTCTACTAAAAAATACAAAAAATTAACCAGGCATGGTGGCACGCACCTGTAGTCCCAGCTACTTGGGAGGCTGAGGCAGGAGAATCACTTGAACCCAGGAGGTGGAGGTTGCCGTGAGCCGAGATCGTGCCACTGCACTCCAGCCTGAGCAACAGAGTGAGACTCTCTCTCAAAAAAAAAAAAAAAAAAAGGTTAAGATGGTGGATTTTATGCTATGTGTTTTTTATCATAATTTCATAATTTTAAATACATTTAAAAATGAAATAAAATGGATAACTGCAAGGACAAATGCTATGACCAAATGTTATGAAAGAAAATTGTAAAAAGTCTTCTGAGTGACATAAACAATAAATATAAAAGGAAGAAATACTCTGTGGCCTTGGCTGGGAAATTTCAATATTGTTAAAGTGTGTTTTCTTCAAAAATAATGTAAACAACAACAGTATAAAAGTCAAAATTTATTCTGATTTACGGGGAGAGGAAGGACTTGACAAATCATTCTAAAATTCATTTGAAATGATAAAGATTGAAGGATATGCAAAAAGTACTAAAAATAAATAGTGAGGCAACACATATTTTAATGCATATGTTTGGGTGTGTATATGTGTGTGTGCATATGTATATATGTAAATATATGAGAAAATGTGATTTACTGTCTGGCTACTGACTTATTTTTGATACTGTGCTGATTTTAACAGAAATACTTAACAGGCATTTCAATATGAGATATGTACTTTTTACTCTATTAAATAGTCATTCATCTATCTCCTTTTTATTAACAATTTAAAAGTAAGAGATTTTGAGTTTTATCACAAATGCCTTTGGCATCTGTAAAGATGACCATATGCTTACAAATTATCATGATCGTCTGCATGATTTTTCATGCATACAATCAAATATAGTGTAGCTAGATTTTCTTTATTTCTTGATTACATCTGCTAGTTACTTACCTGCTTTTATTTTTTAACATCAAAGTAAGAATTCTTGTATATTTTCATTTTTATTACTCTTAAGAATAAATAGTTCTTACTTTTATGTTGATTAAAGCAAGCCGATCTTCTGTTTCTTGAGTTAGAATATTTTTATTTTTCCAACTTCTTGAAGCAAATGTATAATTTATTCCTCTTCATATTTTCATTTGGAAATCTTTAAAACTATTTGTCCAAGCTGGTCTTTGCAGCTCATATTATATACAGTGTGTTGTTTCAATCACTATTATTTTCAAGCCATTTAGCAACTGCAGTTTTGATTTCCCTTTTCATTCTATTATCATGGGGGAGATATTTTAACTTTCCAAGTGGTTGTATTTTGTTGCCATTAATTTCCAAATTTTTTCAATATGTCATTAATTAAGATTTACATGTTGGCCTAATATAAGATCAATATTTGTAAATTCTTTGTGACTTCTCTGAAGGAATAAGTATTTACTATTTGTGACTTAGAGTGGTAAATATATATTTAATAAATTGCATCATTTTTCATATTAGTTACATTCCTTTTGCCTGCTCTTTGTTGTCAGACATGAAATTATCTATGTTTATGAGTCTCCCAACAGTATATATATATATATATATATATATATATATATATATATATATATATATAGTGTTTTGATCAATTTACTCTTTTAGTATGTAGTTTTGCTTTGTATTTTTTGACATTGTGTTTTGTTTAGTACAAATATAAAATGACTATAAAATGTCCTTTGTGAATTTATTTTGCTATCATTAAAATAACCAGTATATTCCTATTAATTTTTATTTTTATTTATTTTTTCAACGTTTATTTTGTTTTATTTTATTTTTTGTTTTTTTAGACGGAGTTTCGTTCTTGTTGCCCAGGGTGGAGTGCAAAGGTGCAATCTTGACTCACTGCAACCTCTGCCTCCCAGGTTCAAGCGATTCTCCTGCTTCAGCACCCCAAGTAGCTGGGATTACAGGTGTGCGCCACCACGCCAGGCTAATTTTGTATTTTTAGTAGAGACGAGGTTTCACATGTTGGTCAGGTTGGTCTCAAACTCCTGACCTCACGTGATCCACTCGCCCCAGCCTCCCAAAGTGCTGGGATTACAGGTGTGAGCCACCGTGCCTGGCCTGAACTTTTATTTTAGATTTAGGCGGCACATGTGCAAGCTTGTTACATGTGTATATGGAATGATACTGAAGTTGGGGTTACAAATGATCCCATCATCCAGGTACTGATCAGAGTACCCAATAGTTTTTCAACCCTTGCCCCCCTCCGTACACCCTCTAGTAGTCTGCTGTTTGTATTGTGCTCATTATGTCCATGAGTACCCAGTGTTAACTCCCACTGACATGTAAGAATACGCAGTATTTGTTTTTCGGCTACTGTGGCATTTTGCTTAGGAAAATGGCTTCTAGCTCCATCCATGTTGCTGCGAATGACATGATCATGTTCCTTTTTATGGCTGCATAGTGTTCCATGGTGTATATGTACCATATTTTCATTATCCAATTCACAGTGGATGGGCACCTAGGTTGATTCCATGTCTTTGTTATTGTGAATAGTGCTGTGATGAACATATGAGTTCATGTGTCTTTTTGGTAGAGCAATTTGTTTCCTTTATGGTATATACCCAGTAATGGGATTGCTGAATCAAATGGTAGTTCTCTTTTAAGTTTTTTGAGATATCTCCAAATTGCTTTCCACACTGGCTGAACTAATTTACATTGACACCAACAGTGTATAAGTGTTTACTTTTCTTCACAGCCTGGCCAGCGTATGTTGTTTTCTGACTTTTTAATAATAGCCATTCTGACTGGTGTGAGATGTTGTCTCATTTTGGTTTTGATTTGCATTTCTCTGATGATGAGTGATGTGGAGCATTATTTCATATGCTTGTTGGCTGCTTATATGTCTTCTTTTGAGAAATGTCTGTTCATTGACTTTGCCTTTTTTTTTTTTTCCCGAGACGGAGTCTTGCTCTGTCACCCAGGCTGGAGTGCAGTGGCGTGATCTCAGCTCACTGCAACCTCCGCCTTCCAGGTTCAAGCAATTGTCCTGCCTCAGCCTCCCGAGTAGCTGGGCTTACAGGTGCCTGCCACCATGCCCAGCTGATTTTGCCCATTTTTAATGTTTTTTATTTGCTTATTCAATTTTTTAAGTTTTATATAGATCTGGATATTAGACATTTGACAAATGCACAGTTGGCAAATATTTTCTCCCATTCTGTAAGTTGTCTGTTTACTCTGTCAGCAGTTTCTTTTGCTGTGAAGAAGCATTTTAGTTCAAATATGTACTACTTGTCAATTTTTTTTCATTGCAACTGCTTTTAAAGACTGTCATAAATTATTTCCCAAGGTTGGTGTACAGAGTTATGTTTCCTAGGTTTCCTTCTAGGGTCCTCATATTTTGAGATCTTACATTTAAATCTTTAATCCATCTTGAGTTGATTTTCATATATGGTGAAAGGTAGTAGTCCAGTTTCATTCTTTCGCGTATAGCTAGCCAGCCATACCAGCATCATTTATTGATTAGTAAGTCCTTTCCTCATTTCTTGTTTTTGTCAGCTTTGTTGAAGATCAGATGGTTGTAGGTGTGTGGCTTTATTTCTAGGTTCTCTACTCTGTTCTTTTTTTCTTTGTGTCTGTTTTTGTAGCAGTACCATGCTGTTTTGGATACTGTAGCCTTGTAGTATAGTTTGAAGTCAGGTAATGTGATGCCTCTGGCTTTGTGCTTTTTGCTTAGGATTGCTTTGGCTATTCTCTTTTTTGGTTCCATAAACATTTTAAAAGAGTTTTTTTTTTTTTCTAGTTCTGTGAAAGATGACGTTGACAGTTTGACAGGAATAGTGGTGAAACTATAGATTGCTTTGGGTATTATGGCCATTTTAATAATACTGATTTTTCCACTCCATGAGCATGGGATTTTTTTTATTTGTTTGAGTCATGTATGACTTTTTAAATAGTATTTCGTAGTTCTTCTTTTAGAGATATTTTACCTCCTTGGTTATATGTACTTTTTCTTAGTAACTATTGGGAATGACATTGTATTCTTGATTTGGCTCTCAGCTTGAATGTTCTTGGTATAGAAAAATGTTGCTGATTTTTGTACATTGATTTTGCATTCTGAAACTTTACTGAAGTAATTGATCAGTTCGAGGAGGCTTTTGGAAGAGTCTTTTTTTTTTTTTTGAGACAGGGTCTTGCTCTGCTGCCCAGGCTGGAGTTCAGTGGCGTGATCTTGGCTCACTGCAACCTCTGCCTCCCAGGTTCAAGCGATTCTCATACCTCAGCCTCCTGAGTAGCTAGGACTACAGGTGCGTGCCACCACGCCCAGCTAATTTTTGCATTTTTAGTAGAGATGGGGTTTCCCCATGTTGGCCAGGCCAGTCTCAAACTCCTGACCTCAAGTGATCCACCTGCCTTGGCCTCCCAAAGTGCTGGATTTATGGGTGTGAGCCACCATGCCCAGCCACGGCACAGTCTTTATGGTTTTCTAGGTGTAGAATCATATGGTTCATGAAGAAAGACAGTCTGACTTCTTCTTTTCCTATTTGAATGTGTTTCCTTTCTTTCTCTTGCCTGATTTCTATAGCTAGTACTTTCAATGGCATCTTCAATAGAAGTGGTGAGCATGGGCATCCTGTCTTGTTCAAGTTTTCAAGGGAAATGCAACCAGATTTTGCTCATTCAATATGAGGTCAGGTGTGGATTTGTCATCAATGGTATAATTTTGAGGTATGCTTCTTCTTTGCCTAAATTCTTCAAGGTTTTTATCATGAAGGAATATTGAATTTTATTAAAAACTTTTTGGGATTCTGTTGAGATTATCATATGGTTTTTGTTTTTAATTCTGCTTATGTGGTGAATCACATTTATTCATTGGTGTATGTTGAACCATGCTTGCATCCCAGGAATGAAGCATACATGATAATTGTGGTGAATCAACTTTGATGTGTTGCTGGATTCAGTTTGCTAGTATTTTTGTGAGGACATTCATGTCTATGATCAACAGGGGTAGTTGCCAGTATTTTTCTTTTTTCATTGTGTCTTCTTCACCAGGTTTTGGTAGCAGGGTGATGCTGACTTCTTAGAATGAGTTAGGAAGGAGTCTCTCATCCTTGGTTTTTTTTTTTTGAAGTTTCAGTAAAAATGGTGACAGCTCTTCTTTGTATATCTGGTAGAATTCGGCTGTGAATCCATCTGGTCCTGGACTGTGATTGGTTGGCAGAGTTTTTTTTTAATTACTAATTTAATTTCAGAACTCAATATTGGTCTGTTCATGGTCTCAATTTCTTGCTAATTCAATCTTGGGGGATTGTGTGTTTCCAGGAATTCAGTCATGTTCTCTAGATTTTCTAGTTTGTGTGTTTAGAGATGTTCATAGCAGTCTCTGAGGATCTTTTGTTTTTCTGTGGGATCAGTTGGAATGTCACCTTTGTCATTTCTGATTGTGCTAATTTAGATCTTCTCTCTTTTTTCCTTTTTAAATATAGCTAGTGGTCTATCAATCTTGTTTATTTTTAAAAAGAAGCAGCTTTTGTTCTCCTTGATTCTTTGCATGGATTTCTGGATCTCAATGTCATTCAGTTCCACTTTGATTTTAGTTATTTATTTTCCTCTTTAAGCTTTGGGGGTTACTTTGTTCTTGTTTTTTAGTTTATCTGGGTTTTATATTAAATTTTTAATTTGAGATATTTTTAACTTTTTGAGGTAGGCATTTAGCTGTATACACTTTTCTGTTGATTCTGCTTTTGTTGCATCCCAGAGGTTGGTATGTTGTGTTTCTGTCTTCATTTATTTCAAAGAATTTTCTGATTTCTGCTTTCATTTCATTTCATTTTTTACCCAAAAATCATTCAGGAGCAAGTAGTTTAATTTTTATGTAATTGTGTGGTTTTGAGATCTATTCTTGGTATTTATTTCTATTTGTATTCCACTGTGGTCTGAGAGCACAGTTGGTATGATATGGGGTTTTCTTTTTATTAATTTATTGAGACTTGCTCTATTACCACCAAGCCTGTGGTCAGTCTTGGAGTGTGTTCTGTATGCAGGTAAATAGAATGTATATTCTATCATTGATGAATCAAGTATTCTATAGGTATCTATTATGTCCAATTGGTCAAGTGATGAATTTAAGTTTAGAAATTTGTTAGTTTTCTGCCTCAATAGTTTTACATATGTTGACAGTGGGGTGTTGAAATCCCTCACTATTATTGTGTGGCTGTCTATTTCTATTCTTAGGACTAGAAGTACTTGTTTAATGACTCTGGGTGCTCCAATGTTGAGTGCATATATATTTAGTATAGGTAAGTATTTTTGTTGAATTCAGTTATTTATCATTATGTAATGCCCTTCTTTGTCCTTTTTTACTGTTGTTGGTTTAAAGTCTGCTTTATCTGATATAAGAATAACAACCTCTGCTTTTTTTTTTAATTTTCCATTTGCGTAGTTGCTCATTCTCAAACTTTTTATTTTGATCCTGTGCGTTTCATTATGTGTGAGATTCGTCTCTTGGAGACATCAGATGGATGGGTTTTGTTCTCCTATCCAACTTGCCACACTGCATCTTTTAAGAGAGGAGTTTAGACCATTAACATTAAAGGTTCATGTTGATATGTGAAGTTCTGATTCTGTCATAAAGTTGTTAGCCCCCCAGTCTCTCCTGCCTTGAAAAGCTTATACTGGGAAATCTGCTGTTAGCCTAATGGAGTTCCCTTTATATGTGATCTGTCCTTTTTCTGTAGCTGCCTTTAAGATTTTTTTCTTTAGTGTTGACCTTTAACAGTCTAGAGACTATACACCTTGGTGATGTTCATTTTGTATAGTGATTCACAGGTGTTCTCTGGATTTCTTGTATCTAAGTATCTACCTGTCTGGCAAAATTAGGGAAATTTTCTTGAATTATTCCCTTAAGTATGTTCTCCAGGATGTTTGCTTTTTCTCCTTCTCTCTCAAGAATACCAATAGTGACTAAGGTTGGTGTCTTTATATTATGTCATACATCTCAAAGTCTTTGTTCATTTTTTAAAAAATTCTGTTTTCTTTATTTTGTCTGACGAGGTTTTTTTTTTTCTGAAAAACTGGTCTTCTAGCTCCAACATTCTTTCTTCTGCTTGATTGACTATATTGAAAAATCTTTTTAAATTGTATTTTGAAATTCCTTAAGTGAGTGTTTTAATTCCAGAAGCTCTGATTGATTTCTTTTTAGGATGTTTATCTCTTCCTTTATTGTTTGTGTTGCTTTAGAAGTTTCTTTGTGTTGATTTTCCACCTTCTCTTGCACCTTGTTGAGCTTCCTTGCAGTCCTTGTTTTGATTTATTTATCTGTCAGTCATTTCTGAGCTATCTGTTATTTTCATTTTAGTTAGGGACTATTGCTGGAGAGCTGGTGGTATTCTTTGTTGGTGTCACTACATTTAAATGTTTCATACTGCCAGAAGTTTTGTGCTGGGTCTTCCTCATCTGAAGATGCTGGCTTTTCTTATTTTCTAAATTTTGTAATTATTTTATGTTGGTGAAGTTTTTTCTTTTGTTTTCTTTCTCTGTAACATTATTGTGTTTTTTTCTTACCATTTTCCTCCATCCCTAGTCCAATCCCTAGGGAGTGCAACTATAAAAGAATGCCGGGGAGGGTGTTTTGGCTTTGCTTCTATAGTCCTATGCACTTCTTTCAGCAGATTTTATATTGGCTGTATAGTTCAGCCTACAAGTCAGTAGATGGTGCTTACGGTAAGAGTCAATGCTACTGAATGTACAGGTGATTTTTGTTTACTTGAGGAAGCCCTCTGTTGCCTCAGGCAATGGGCTGACTCTTGGAATGCACAGTCTCTGAGCTCCCTGCTTAGCCCCAGGGGGTGGGAGTCATGATGAATGGGCTGGATGGGGCAGCTAGCCTACAGGTCCCCCAGTGGCCGGCCTAAGCACCTGCACTGAAGGAGAATTTAGTGGATGGCAAACAAGCAGCCAAAGTTGTGCCTAGTCATGGAGCTGGAAAACCTCCTCATCTTTAAGTTCTCTGCATGGGTGTGGCAGCGGTCCCCTGGTAGGGGCACCAACTGTGGGGAGTCTGTCACTTGCAGACCTCTTACCCAGTGACGGATGAATAAAGTACACTGACACACAGATATTCTGCTCTGCCAGTCCAGCTGAGGGTCCAAGCCGCTTACAGGCTCCCTGCTGAGTCCTGTAAACAGTTGCCACTGGGCCCAGATCAGCATGTATTCAGTAAGATTAATTAACAAAAGCTTGTGTCAACACCATTAAAGGGTAAATGACATTGTGGACTTCCCAAGTAAAAAGCACTTAAGCACCTGCAGTACATCAAAGATTAGTTTTAAGATTATATGAGTAAACAAGCTAGCTAGGTAAATGACTCTGTCTCTCTTTATTACTATTTTCATTTGTTTAAAGGTAGAGGGATCAGGCCGCCTTCAGCCAGATCTATTACCGAAGTTATGCAAACTTCTCGGCCTTCCTAGAAGATTTGTGTCTATTTCTATAACTATCTCTAATATTTTTCCCACCAGCCTGATTGAATCCCAATACATGGGCATTGGATTCAGCCTAAACTCCTAATCCAGGAGAGTGGGTGCTTCAAATGCCTGGAGGTCTGCCTGGATGTAGAGTGGAGATAGCCCCTCTGCCCCAAGATCTTTGCACAGACCAAAATGCAAGCATGGCCATGCTGCCAGGTTTTCAAATAATGACTAACTTTGTATTTGCCAAGATTAAAAATGGAATCCTGCTGTCAGTCCCTGGTATGAAAAAATGTCTGCAGCCCTTTCCAGTATTTTTCCCTCACAGCATCTCCAAGTCTCTTCTCAAGTTAGCTTCAGGGCTTGGGAGAAACAATGCGCCCTCCCTTAGCCTGTGTTGCTGTGATCTCCGTAGAAAAGTGAGTCATAAACACACTGGATTAAGAAAATGTGGCACATATACACCATGGAATACTATGCAGCCATGAAAAATGATAAGTTCATGTCCTTTGTAGGGACATGGATGAAACTGGAAACCATCATTCTCAGCAAACTTTCACAAGGACAAAAAACCAAACACTGCATGTTCTCACTCATAGGTGGGAATTGAACAGTGAGAACACGTGGACACAGGAAGGGGAACATCACACACCGGGGACTGTTGTGGGGTGGGGGTAGAGGGGAGGGATAGCATTAGGAGATATGCCTAATGCTAAATGATGAGTTAATGGGTGCAGCACACCAATATGGCACATGTATACCTATGTAACTAACCTGCACATTGTGCACATGTACCCTAAAACTTAAAGTATAATAATAATAAAATTAAAAAAAAAAAGAAAAGTGAGTCATAGAGGGAGGCTTTCCATCTCTTTCAGGCACTCGTGTTTCACTCACTTTTATCAGTCAGATGCTGTCACAAGGGCTGTTTGCTGGCATTCTTCTCCCCAGGAACTGGATTATCCATCACAATTCTGGTGGATTCCTATTTTCTTCTTGAATTAAAACTCACAGAATTGATTTTAATGCTTTATCTTGCTATTTACAAGTGGCTGAGGCATGCTAATAGTCTCTAATCTGCCATCTTGGAATTAAAAAAACATTAAATTTTAATCTCATATTTAATCTAGTCTTAAAGTTTTATTTCTAAATTTTTGTTGGCATTTTCAGATCACTGACACTTTTGGGGCAGACCTGTCATGATCTGAAAAAATTTAACAAGGTGTTTAGTTTATAGACAACACATAAGTGGATATTTAACAAATCTTTGTTATAACAAATCTTTGTTATTTGACCCAAGCTGATAGTCCTTTCTTTTAATCCTTAAAACATATCTTTTCTCCACCTGCATTTATTGTTATACTAGTTATGCTTACTATATCTTCTGTCTTTTACTATATCATCTGTGACAGCTTCATATAACCTTTGTAGCTATTCTAATGGTTACTATTCATACATAGTATTTAAAAATACTATATATATATATATGTCTATGACAGAAGAAGTATCTATTTATCTCCAATCTCATTCCATGAAAGACACACTTGTTCCACACATTCTTCTTACCTCCTCTGCTACATTTGAGGTTGATCTTGGAGTTTTATTATTTAGAGTTAAGTTATCATTATTTTCTATTCAATCATCCTACAAATGTTTGAATGTCATACTATATGCCAAGAACTGTTATAGGCACTTGGGTTACATCTATATCAAATTGGACAAAGCTCCCTGTCTTTGGAGGTTTACATTCTAGTGAAGGTAGACAGGAAATAGTAGTCATAATAACTAATATCTATGGCATGTTAGAAGGTTATAAAGTGCTATGGGAAAAGGAATAAATAAGAGCAGAGTAAGAGGGTTTGGGAATGTATAGGGCCTTGTTGAGGGCATTAATGCATTGTTAAATAGGGTGGTCAGAGTAATCATGGAAAAAGTGGCATTTGAACAAATATTTGAAGGATGTGACAGAAGTAGTCATGCAGAAATCTGGGGCAGAAGCAATCCAGGTGGTTGAACAGTGTGTGCAAATGACTTAAAGGCAAGAGAGTGCATGGCAGGACATAGAACCAGTAACAAGGCAAGTGGGGCTAGTGCAGAGTGAACAAGAAAATCATAGTAGAAGATGAAATTTAAAAGGTCATGGGGAAGTTTTGTAAGCTATTGCATAAAACCTTATTTTTAACTCAAAGTGAGATAGGGAGGCAGAAAGAAAGCAGGTTTCAGCAGATTGGAAAGATAACTTGACTCACGTTTTAAGAATCACTCTAACTGCTTTGTTGAGAATAGACTGTAAGGGGGAAAGGATGGAAGTAAGGAAACCAGTATTTACTTCATTAATTCATTGTTTTTACAAGTTGATAACACTCACTTACATTTAAATAAAAATAAGTCAAATTTTAGGATTAGTTCTGTTTAAATAGATTGAGTGCTCCTTACCAATCTTCCCATATCCTTACATTTTTATGCAAGCATTGTTTCTTAGTAATTTATCAGGTTGCTGAATTACATCTCTGGTTAATGTTTTTCATTAATGGCACAGTGATAATATATTTCTTGAGTCCTTGCATATCTTCACACATAAGTCTTTGCACATGAGCCCAATGACCAGTTGGTTATAGCACTCATTAGTTACTAACTTTACAGATTCAAAACAACTTAGATTGTATTCCACTACCTTTTAGCATATAATGTTGCTCAGGAAAATCTAAAGTCAGCCTATTTTCTTTCCTTAGGTAAACATAATTTGACTGTTTCAATATTTGTATAATTATTTCTTTAAACTTGTACTTTAGTAATATCACACAGGTGAATTCTTGGTCAACCTGTATTAAGTTTACTTGGAATACTCTCTCTCTCTCTCTCTCTCTCTCTCTCTCTCTCTGTGTGTGTATATACATGAAGAATTTTAAGGACATATTGCCAAGTGAAAGAAACTAGTCTGAAAAGGCTATGGATCATATGGCAACATTCATATGACATTCCATAAGTGGTAAAACTACAGAGAGAGTAAAAAAGATCAATGGTTACCAGGAGTTTTGGAAGGAGAAAAGGCTGGACAGGTGAAGAACAGAATTTTTTGGGGTGAAGATATTATTGTGTATGATACTGTAATATTGAATACATAACACTATGCATTTGTCAAAATTCATAGAACTTTATATAATGAAGAGTAAATCTTCATGTATGCAAATTAGAAAAATTATTTGGGAGGCCGGGGGAGCCTGAGATGGAATGCAGACTGTGTTGAATTAATTTACTTCTATTAGAAATATTTAAATTAACCTAACTGAAGTGGGAGAAAAGGCATTGATCTAAGTAATTTTGGCAAGGTGTAGAGATTGTAAGATTAAAGGCAAAAGAAACCATACATAATCACTCTGTTCTGTTTGGTAAAGTTGTGTCCCATAGTAATACAGGTTAACAATTCTGAAATGAATATACATGCATATTGGAATTTAGCAATTAAGTAAATAGATGGCAAGTATTATATTAGGAGCTAGGTTTCTCAGTATTGAAGTGGGAGGTTACAGACAAACAAGAAGAGAAAGCTAGAATAATCTATGTACTATTGGATTAGAGTTGGAGACATCATTACTTAGAGTCAGCTTAATCTAGATACAGATTGATACAGAAGAATTTTTTAATAAATGTGTGTATACATGGGTTAGTATACATATGCATATGCTTTTTGCTCTGTGAGCTGAGAGGGCCTAGAAGCAATGACACCCAAGTAGCAATGAAGAAACCCAGTGCCCAGATTGTGATTTCTACTAGGATTCTCCAATAAAACAAACCAAGGCTCCTGGGAGAAATGGCTGAATCCATGTCTGAGGCAAGAAATATACAAACTGATCCTCAAGCATCTTGTAGTGTCACAAAGTAGGACAGTACTTAAAAATAAAACAAAAAATGAGAGAATATTTCAAAGGGACACAATAGACAATTGAAAGAGCTCTCAAAAGTCAAAGCTGAAATAATTTGAGCAAAAAAAATGTAACATAATATTGGATTATAACAGAGGAAAATAGGCATCCAGAGTCCATACTGATATGAATGAATGAATGAATGAATGAATGGGGGCAGAATACAGAATTCTCTCATGCAGAAGAATTCTAAATAATTTATGTTAATACTCCCCTCTCAAGAAGATGGAGCGAAACTCCCCACTGTGTGTTTACTGCATATAGTGACTTCCTTTCCAAGAATAGAACATGGAAAGAAGGGGAGAAAGAGTAACTTTACAGTGGAGAAAGCTGAGAAACACTACCTCAGCCAGGCGATCAATGTCAACTCAACAGTGACAGGTTATGTTGTTACGGTGTGATGAGAATGGCAGTTTATTTTTGTGGAGTTCCTCATCAGAAGAACCTCCCTTGAAGGTCATTCTGAGAAATGCCTCAACAGAATTAGTCCAAACCGTGTAGGTCATCAAAATCAAGGGAAGTCTGAAAAACTGGCATAGCCGAGGTGGAGCCAAGGAAACAAGGTGAGTAAATGTAATGTGTTTTCCTGAATGGGATCTTGGAACAGGACAATGACAGTAGGCAAAAGCAAGAAAATCTGAATAAAATATGTACTTTGACTAATCATACTGTATTAATACTGGTTCTTTAATTTTAGCATTACTATGGTAATTTTAAACATTAACAATAGGGAAAACTGTATTGAGCGTATGAGAACTTGCTGTGCTATTCATTGCAACTTTTCTATAAATCTAAAACTACGCTTAAATAATTAATTAAAATAAAACCCTGCACCAATGGCCATCTGTACAGTATGGAAGGCCTGTCCCGTTTTCTTGTTATTCAATGTGTCTTTCTCATGTGACAGAGCTAATCACATTTATGTGCCATTGGGATAAAACATTGTCCCTCAGTTTGTGGCTTTCGGTTTGTAGATGCATTTTTATTTATGTTTAAGAAATTGATCTTTGGTTATCAGCTGCAAAAAAGACTCTCAATTGTCACTTTTCATTTTTCTACCATCTACTCTCTCCCTTAAAACTCAGAGTTAGGGATTTAATGTTAAAAATTAAAATGGCTCTCTGAGACTATGTAGTTACTTTTTAAGTTCTGCTGTTACTGCCAATCTATAATTGTCAAACAGGTTTCAAAATATTGTGGTTTCCACACACCTATGTCCCCAACCACCAATGCCTCAAAATTTGTATCCCTTGTAGTGTCAAGCAATGTACTAGACTTTTGAGCAGTAATATTTTTTTCTTTCAATATGACCAAATATGGATTTTACCTGACAGCGCTCTTTGAGGTAACTTCCTGGCTTTACTGTAGATGTTTTCTTACATAGCATACCTCATTTTACTGTACTTCACTTTATTTCACATCACAAATAGTACTTTTTACAAACTGAAGGTTTGTGGCAACCTTGCATTGAGCAAGTCTATAGGTGCCTTTTTCCAACAGCCTGTGTTCACTTTGTGTCTCCGTGTTACATTTATTTTCACAATAAGATAAACTTTTTCATTAATATTATACCTGTTATTGTGATCTGTGATCAGGGATCTTCGATCTTACTATTGTAATTGTTTCGAGATACCCTGAAACATGCCCATATACGATGAACTCAATGGATGAATGTTGTGTGTGTTCTGACTGCTCCACCAGCCAACCAATTCCTGTCTCTCTCCCTCTTCTTGTGCATTCCTATTCCCTGAGACACAAAACTACTGCAACTAGGCCAATTAATAATGCTAAAATGGACTCTAAGTGTTCAAGTGAAAAGACCATACATTTCTCATTTTAAATCAAATGCTAGAAATGGTTAAGCTTAGTGAGGAAGGCACTTTGAGAGCCAAAATAGATTAAAAGCTAGGACTTTTGTGCCAAACAGCCAAGTTGTGAATGCAAAGGAAAAATTCTTGATGAAAATTAGAAGTGCTACTCCTGTGAGCACGTGAATGATAAGAAAGTTAAACAGCCTTATTGCTTATATGGAAAAAAGTTTTAGTGGTCTGGATAAAAGGTCAAACTAACCACAACATTCCCTTAAGCCAAAGCCTAATTTAGAGCAAAATCTTAACTCTCGTCAATTCTATGAAGGTTAAGAGAGGTGGGGGAGGTACAGAAAAAATATTGGAGGCTAGTGGAGGTTTGTTCAAGAGGTTGAAGGAAAGAAGCCATCTACATAGTACAAAAGTGCAAGGCGAAGCTGCAAATATCGATGTAGAACCTGCAAGCAATTATCCATAAGATATAGCTGAGATAATTGATGAAGATGGCTACACTAACCAACAGATGTTCAATGTAGACAAAACAGCTTTCTATTGGGTGAATATACCATCTAAGACTTTCATAGCTAGAAATATGTCAATTCCTGGCTTCAAAGCTTTAAAACAGTCTGTGTATTACTTTGTTTTCACACTATTATCAAGAACTACCTGAGACTGGGTAATTTATGAAGAAAAGAAGTTCAATCGATTCATAATTCCACGGGCTTAACCAGAAGCATGACTGGGAGCCCTCAGGAAACCTACAGTCATGTTGGAAGATGAAGGAGAAGCAAGCACATCTTACCAAGTAGGAGCAGGAGACAGAGCAAAGATGTAAGTGCCACACAATTTTTTTTTTTTTTTTTTTTTTAGACAGAGTCTCATTGTGTCACCCAGGCTGGAGTGCAGTGGCACGATCTCGGCTCACTGCAACCTCCGCTTCCCAGGTTCAAGAGATTCTCATGCCTCGGCCACCCGAGTAGCTGGGATTACAGGCATGAGCCACTATGCCCAGCTAATTTTTGTATTTTTTGTAGAGACGGGGTTTCACTATGTTGGCCAGAATAGTCTCGAATTCCTGACCTCAGGTGATCTGCCCATCTTGGCCTCCCAAAGTGCTGGGATTACAAGTGTGAGCCACTGCACCCAGCCCACACACTTTCAAACAACTAGATCTCATGAGAACTCACTATTACAAGAACAGTAAGGGGGAAGTCCACTCCAATAATTCAGCCACCTCCCACTAGGCTCCTCCCCTGACACGTGGGAACTACAATTCCATATGAGATTTGGGTGGGGACACAGAGCCAAACCATATCAGGCTGACTGTCTTGTTAGGGGCTAATGCAACTGGTGACTTCAAGATGAAGGCAATTCTCATTTAACATTCTGAAAATCTGAGGGCCCTTAAGAATTATGATAAATCAACTCTACCTGTGTTCTATAAATGGAACAGCAAAGCCTGGATGACAGCACATCTGTTTACAGCATGGTTTACTGAATATTTTAAGCCCACTATTGAGACCTGCTACTAAGAAAAAATTTTTTTCAAAATATTACTGCTGATTGACAATATACCTGTTCACCTATGCACCTGATAGAGATGCCAAAGTAGATTAATGTTGCTTTCACGAGTAAATTTGAGTTTCAAGTCTTATTATTTAAGAAATAACGTTTGTAAGGCTTTAGCTGCCATAGATAGTAAATCCTCTCATAGATCTTGGAAAAGTTAATTGAAAATCTTCTAGAAAATATTCAGCATTATAAATGCCATTGAGAACATCTATGAGTACTCATGGAAGGAGGTCAAAATATTAATATTAACAAAAGTCTGGAAGAAGTTGATTCGAACACTCATGGATAACTTTAAAGGGTTCAACAGTTCAGTAGAGAAAGTAACTGTAGATGTGGTGGAAATATCAAGAGAGCTAGAATTAGGTTTGGAGCCTGAAGATGTGACTGTTATGCTGCAATCTCATGGTAAAAACATTTAAAGCTGCTAAAACAAAAAAAAATGTGTAGTTAAACACAATTTTGATGGATGAGGATTTACTTCTTATGGATGAGTAAATCAAGTGGTTTATTGAGATGAAACCTACTTCAAGTGAAAATACTGTGAACATTACTGAAATGACAACAAAGGATTTATAATATCACATAAACTTAGTTGATAAAGCAGCAGTGGAGTTCGACAGGATTGACTCCAATTTTGAAAGAAGTCCTGTTATGGGTACAGTGCTATTGAACAGCATTGCATACTACAGAGAAATCTTTCATTATAGGAACAATCAATCAATGTGACAAACATCATTGTTTTCTTATTTCAAGGAATTGCCACAGTCACCCCAATCTTCAGCAATCACCACTCTGATCAATCAGCAAGCATCAACATCAAGGCAAGGCCCTCTACCACAAAAAGTTATGACTCACTGAAGGCTCATGATCATTAGCATTTTTAGTAAAAACCTATATTTAATTAAGGTACATTGATTTTTAGACATAATGCTATTGCACACTTAAGCTACACTATAGTGTAAATGTAACTTTTACATGCACTGGGAAATTAAAAAAAATTGTGACTTGCTTTATGAAGATATTTGTTTTAATATGGTAACCTGAAACCAAACCTGCAGTATCTCCAGAGTATACTGTATAAATTTTGTTTCTTTAAATTTGTTTTATTGTAGTTCAGGAGGATTTGGGAAAGAGTTGATTGAAAATGTGCTTACAGCACAATCTTCTCCAGTTTATGGACTGTATGACATACCATTATATTGCTGTATCACAAAATATTTAAACATTCATTTAAATATAGACATTGAGACTATAAAGTTTTAAATGTTATATTTTAAATACTGTGATAATAATGTATAAATAATATAAGAAGTCCTTGAAAACAAACATTTGATGATATTTTATTTTTAGGGTAAAAATGGAAAGTATTCTTTTTAACTCAACAATTATGCACATTTTGAGGCATTTATTTTACTTCTCTTTATTGCCATATTATTTCCAAAATGCTGTATTGCTTTAAACTCTTAGTATCTGTATTTTGAAAGTGAGTACTTTATTTATTATTAATGTTATGAAAGCAAGTTTATTAGATTTGAATGTTACATCACTGAATTGACATCCTGTAGGGTCTTCTTTGCTCTTTATGGCTTAGATGCAAATTTTTATGGTCTTTTAATATATTTTACACTTTCATTTGATGCTCTGAACATTGAAGTAAGTGACCTATCCACCTTAATCTTTTATGGTTTTATTGCATGTATCTCTTGCATTTTTAAGTTTATTTTCCCTTAATTTTAAATAATTGTACAAAACAAGTGATTTCTAAAATTTCCTTATTATGTAGACTCAGGATTTTTTAAGTGTGGGTGTGTTTTCTTTGTTTCTTGACCATGAAGTATCTTCAAAGGCCCCAGAGTGTTGTTTATTTCTGTTTCACTAATTTTGAAATAACAAGAGTTCCATTCAGATCTATGGTTTTGCATTAGGCAATGTAGATAGTTTATCTTTGATTATTCCTCAGGTTCTACCTGGGTTCTCTTAGCATCCTTTCTATTTAATGTTATGTTGAGTTTTTGCTTGATGTACTTTGCCACTTACATTATTTCTGAAGTCTACTGTACTTTAATAATGCAGTCCTGCTAGTCTGAGGAAGAAGTATTTTATTTCCCTCTAGTGCCTATTTATCTGATTCTACAGAGCAATACTAACTTCTATGGCCCAGCTATCTGTTTGCACAAAATTATTTTAGTACCTGGATACTTTGAAAGAGCCTATAATGTTTTCCTCAAAGAAAACCATGCAAGACATACTACAACACACAGATTGCCTCTCTTTCAGAAATTTTTTCACTGTCAACACATTTTCAGGGCAAACTTTTAACTTGACAATGCTGTGAGACATGTTTTGTATGTTCTGCTCTCTACCTCACTGATATTCAAAGCACAAAAAGAGACAGGGAAATATTAATGGGCATAATGGAGGCTAGGAGAAGATACAGCCTTACAGCTCCTAACAAAGCAGTTCTGATATTGTGGACTTATTGTAGAGAAGTTGCCTACTTCATTGTTTGAAGAGATCCCTAGTCAATGGAATATGCATTCAATAGGATGTAACTGGAAATGTCTTTCTACCTTCTGTTACTTTGTCCTATAATTATATCTCAGTCCCCATGCCTACATTGTGGAATTTTTTTTCTGGGTTCTGTCAGGACCTGAATTAATATTCCTGATTTGCATTTCTAATGTAACTTTAGATATTTCTATGTGCTTCTATAAATACTTCGTTTGAGATTCAGGGATCTACTTGTCACTTTTATGTGAAAGTCAAAGAAAATTATTTTAAAGTCAACACACAATGCATCAGATGAGGCCATTGCAAATGGCACCACTGTTACAAGTATTTTCTGGACCAGAGGAAGAGAAAGTAGGTTGATGAAGAAACAAGTTTAAGACTATAGCTTTATATATAATCTTAGGATATCTAAAGAAATTTTTTTGGAACCTGGAAAAACAGAGGCAAGTTTGCCTAGGTCCCATGCAAGAACTATAATAACTCATTCTGGACCATTCAGTCATTTTTTAAGTCAATATAGGTGTATCAGGATTTTACATATTGTAACTATTAACTTGTCAAAATATACTTTTATTCTCGATTGTCATATAAAGTATCTGCTCACCAAAAACCAAAATAGTCTGTATTCTTTTAAAAAATGTCACAGGAGAGTTCGTAAATGGCAGAACTAGAGGTGCCTGCTAAGATGGCCAAATAGGAACAGCTCCAGTCTGCAGCTCCCAGCGTGATCAACGCAGAAGATGGGTGATCTCTGCATTTCCAACTGAGATACCTGGTTCATCTCACTGGGACTGGTTGGACAGTGGGTGCAGCCCATGGAGGGCGAGCCGAAGCAGGGCAGGGCTTCCATTGCCTCACCAGGGAAGCACAGGGGGTTGGGGGATTTCCCTTTCCTAGCCAAGGGAAGTCATGACAGATGGTACCTGGAAAATTGGGACACGCTCACCCAAATATTGTGGTTTTCCAACAGTCTTAGCAACCAGCAGACAAGGTGATTCTCCCCCGTGCCTGGCTCGGCAGCTCCCATGCACACGGATCCTTGCTCACTGCTAGCGCAGCAGTCTGAGGTCGATCTGCGAGATGGCATCCTGTCTGGGGGAGGGGCGTCTGCCATTGCTGAAGCTTGAGTAGGTAAACAAAGCAGCTGGGAAGCTCGAACTGGGTGGAACCCGCCGCTGCTCAACAAGACCTACTGCCTCTGAACTCCACCTCTGTGGGCAGGGCATAGCTGAACAAAAAGCAGCAGACAACTTCTCCAGACTTAAACCGTCCCTGTCTGACAGCTCTGAAGAGAGCAGTGGTTCTCTCAGCACTGCATTTGAGCTCTGAGAACGGACAGACTGCCTCCTCAAGTGGGTCCCTCACCCCCGTGTGGCCTAACTGGGAGACACCTCTCAGTAGGGGCCAACAGACACCTCATATAGGCAGCTGCCCCTCTGGGATGAAGCTTTCAGTGGAAGGATCACACAGCAATATTTGCTGTTCTGCAATATTTGCTGTTCTGCAGCCTCCACTGTTGATACCCAGGCAAAGAGGGTCTGGAGTGGAACTCCAACAAACTCCAACAGACCTGCAGCTGAGGGACCTAACTGTTAGAAGGAAAACTAACAAACAAAAAGGAATAGCATCAACCTCAACAAAAAGTTCATCTACACCAAAACCCCATCTGTAGGTCACCAACATCAAAGACCAAAGGTAGATAAAAACACAAAGATGGGGAGAAACCAGAGCAGAAAAGCTGAAAATTCTAAAGATCATAGTGACTATTCTCCTACAAAGGATCGCAGCCCCTCACCAGCAATGGAACAAAGCTGGACAGAGAATGACTTTGACGAGATGACAGAAGTAGGCTTCAGAAGATCGGTAATAACAAACTTCTCCGAGCTAAAGAAAGATGTTCAAACCCATTGCAAGGAAGCTAAAAACCTTGAAAAAAGATTAGACAAATGGCTAACTAGAATAAACAGCGTAGAGAAGACCTTAAATAACCTGATGGAGCTGAAAATCATGGCTCAAGAACTTCGAAACACATGAACAAGCTTCAATAGCCAATTCGAGCAAGTGGAAGAAAGGGTATCAGTGATTGAAGATCAAATTAATGAAATAAAGCGAGAAGACAAGGTTAGAGAAAAAAGAGTAAAAAGAAATGAACAAAGCCGCCAAGGAATATGGGACTATGTGAAAAGACCAAATCTATGTCTCACTGGTGTACATGAAAGTGATGGGGAGAATGGAACCAAGTTGGAAAACACTCTTCAGGATATTATACAGGAGAACTTCCCCAACATAGCAAGGCAGGCCAACATTCAAATTCAGGAAATACAGAGAACACCACAAAGATACTCCTCAAGAAGAGCAACCCCAAGACACGTAATTGTCAGATTCACCAAGGTTGAAATGAAGGAAAAAATGTTAGGGGCAGCCAGAGAGAAATGTCGAGTTACCCACAAAAGGAAGCCCATCAGACTAACAGCAGATCTCTCAGCGGAAACCCTACAAGCCAGAAGAGAGTGGGGGCCAATATTCAACATTCTTAAAGAAAAGAATTTTCAACCCAGAATTTCATATCCAGCCAAACTAAGCTTCATAAGTGAAGGAGAAATAAAATCCTTTACAGATGAGCAAATGCTGAGAGATTTTGTCACCAGCAGGCCTGCCTTACAAGAGCTCCTGAAGGAAGCACTAAACATGGAAAGGAACAATCGGCACCAGCCACTGGAAAAACAGGCCAAATTATAAAGATCACTGATGCTATGAAGAAACTGCATCAACTAATGGGCAAAATAATCAGCGAACATCATAATGACAGAATAAAATTCACCCATAACAATAATAACCTAATAAAGATAAAAAGAGAGAAGAATCAAATAGACACAATAAAAAATGATAAAGGGGATATCACCGCCAATCCCAAAGAAATACAAACTACCATCACAGAATACTATAAACACCTCTATGCAAATAAAATAGAAAATCTAGAAGAAATGGGTAAATTCCTGGACACATACACCTTCCCAAGACTAAACCAGGAAGAAGTTGAATCTCTGAATAGACCAATAACAGGCTCTGGAATTGAGGCAATAACTAATAGCCTACTAACCAAAAAAAGTCCAGGATCAGACAGATTCTCAGCCGAATTTTACCAGAGGTACTAAGAGGAGCTGGTACCATTCCTTCTAAAACTACTCTAATCAATAGAAAAAGAGGGAATCCTCCCTAACTCATTTTATGAGGCCAGCGTCATCCTGATACCAAAGCCTGGCAGAGACACAACAATAAAAGAGAATTTTAGACCAACATCCCTGGTGAACATTGATGCAAAAATCCTCAATAAAATACTGGCAGACCGAATCCAGCAGCACATCAAAAAGCTTATCCAGCAAGATGAAGTCGGCTTCATCCCTGGGATGCAAGGCTGGTTCAACATATGCAAATCAATAAATGTAATTCATCACATGAATAGAACTGGTGACAAAAACCATATGATTATCTCAATAGATGCAGAAAAGGCCTTTGACAAAATTCAACAGCCCTTCATGCCAAAAACTCTCAATAAACTAGGTATTGATAGAACGTTTTTCAAAATAATAAGAGCTCTTTATGACAGACTCACAGCCAATATCATATTGAATGGGCAAAAACTGGAAGCATTCCCTTTGAAAACCGGCACAAGACAAGTATGCCCTCTCTCACCACTCCTATTCAACATAGTGTTGGAAGTTCTGGCCAGGGCAATCAGGCAAGAGAAATAAATAAAGGGTATTCAATTAGAAAAGGAGGAAGTCAAATTGTCCCTGTTTGCAGATGACATGATTGTATATTTATAAAACACCATCGTCTCAGCCCCAAAACTCCTTAAGCTGATAAGCAACTTCAGCAAAGTCTCAGGATAAAAAAGCAATGTACAAAAATCACAAGCATTCCTATACACCATTAACAGACAAACAGAGAGCCAATTCATGAGTGAACTCCCATTCACAATTGCTACAAAGAGAATAAAATACCTAAGAATACAACTTACAAGGGATGTGAAGGACCTCTTCAAGGAAAACTACAAACCACTGCTCAAGGAAATAAAAGAGGACACAAACAAATGGAAGAATATTCCATGCTCATGGGTAGGAAGAATCACTATCATGAAAATGGCCATACTGCCCAAAGTAATTTATAGATTCAATGCCATCGCCATCAAGCTACCAATGACTTTCTTCACAGAATTGGAAAAAGCTACTTTAAAGTTCATATGGAACCAAAAAAGAGCCCGCATTGCCAAGACAATCTTAAGCAAAAAGAACAAAGCTGGAGGCATCATGCTACCAGACTTCAAACTATACTACAAGGCTACAGTAACCAAAACAGCATGGTACTGGTACCAAAACAGATATATAGCTCAATGGAACAGAACAGAGGCCTCAGAAATAATGCGGCATATCTACAACTATCTGATCTTTGACAAATCTGACAAAAACAAGAAATGGAGAAAGGATTCCCTATTTAATAAATGGTGCTGGGAAAACTGGCTAGCCATATGTAGAAAGCTGAAACTGGATCCCTTCCTTACCCCTTATACAAGAATTAATTCAAGATGGAATAAAGACTTAAATGTTAGACCTAAAACCATAAAAACCCTAGAAGAAAACCTAGGCAATACCATTCAAGACATAGGCATGGGCAAGGACTTCATGTCTAAAACACCAAAAGCAATGGCAACAAAAGCCAAAATAGACAAATGGGTTCTAATTAAACTAAAGAGCTTCTGCACAGCAAAAGAAACTACCATCAGAGTGAACAGGCAACCTACAGAATGGGAGAAAATTTTTGCAATCTACCCATCTGACAAAGGGCTAATATCCAGAATCTACAAAGAACTGAAACAAATTTACAAGAAAAAAACAAACAACCCCATCAAAAAGTGGGCAAAGGATATGAACAGACACTTTTCAAAAGAAGACATTTATGCAGCCAACAGACACGTGAAAAAATGCTCATCATCACTGGTCATCAGAGAAATGCAAATCAAAACCACAATGAGATACCATCTCGCGCCAGTTAGAATGACCATCATTAAAAAGTCAGGAAACAACAGATGCTGGAGAGGATGTGGAGAATTAGGAACGCTTTTACACTGTTGGTGGGAGCGTAAATTAGTTCAAGCATTGCGGAAGACAGTGTGGCGATTCCTCAGGGATCTAGAACTAGAAATACCATTTGACCCAGCAATCCTATTACTGAGTATATACCCAAAGGATTATAAATCATGCTGCTATAAAGACACATGCACACGTATGTTTATGGCGGCACTATTCACAATAGCAAAGGCTTGGAACCAACCCAAATGTTCATTATGATAGGCTGGATTAAGAAAATGTGGCACATATTCACCATGGAATACTATGCAGCCATAAAAAAGGATGAGTTCATGTCCTTTGCAGGGACATGGATGAAGCTGGAAACCATCATTCTCAGCAAACTATCACAAGGACAGAAAACCAAACACTGCATGTTTTCATAGGTGGGAATTGAACAATGAAATCACTTGGACACAGGGCAGGGAACATCACACACTGGGGCCTGTCAGGGGCTGGAGGGCTGGGGGAGGGATAGCATTAGGAGATATACCTAATGTAAATGATGAGTTAATGGATGCAGCAAACCAACACGGAACATGTATACCTATGTATCAAACCTGCACGTTGTACACATGTACCCTAGAACTTAAAGTATAATAATAAAAAAAAATGTCACAGAATTGGGCCCAGTGGCTTGTATCTGTAATACCACCACTTTGGGAGGCTGAGATGAGAGGATTGCTTGAGCCCAGGAGTTGTAGACCAGCCTGGGGAAAATAGTGAGACATCTCAAAAAAAAGGAAGGAAGGAAGGAAGAAAGGAAGAAAGGAAGGAGGGAGTGTGGGTGGGAGGGGAGTGGATTACAGTCCATCTAAAAGTAAAGTTGTAGGTAGTGTGAAAATTCTACTATTTCATGTAAACTGAAATATGTAGCTTGTAAAATTTGGTTTGGAAATTTAATTTCATACAATTTGGAAAACTCTTAAATAGAGGAGTAGATTAGCTCAACAAGGAAAGGAAATGGATTGCATTTTCATCATGGGGGCAACTGTTTATCTACTCCAGGCTGACCGCATGTTCTCCTCTTTGCCTTGAGAACAACATTCACTCTTTATTTCTCTCTTGGAAAGGATTGAGATGTTTCTGATTTTAGAGTTCTCCTTAGAGAATGGTATCATGATACTTAAAATTAACTATTATAGGGTATGTGAATTTTCAAAACAACTTTGGAAATTAAGGAAATATGAATTTAGCTGTTCTGTCTACTAGCTACATTTTAGAGACATCCACAGCATTTTATTTTAAATCACAGTATAAAACAAGCCCTAGATTTTATTTCTGATATTACAGTAATGAAGCACATGCTGGGCTTATAGGTACAGTACAATTATACATTCAGGTTTTATAAATACTGTCTATTAAAGAGGGCACACACTCAAAATCTACAAAGGGGTTACTAATTCACTTTCTCAAACATGACAGAGTAGTTTAGGATAGGAGAATATGTCACTCATTAAACTGCAAATATTGACACCAGAGGACATCTTATACAAGTATATATAAGTGTAATCAGTAGTATATTCCACAGGTGAGTTTTATTTTACTCAATCTAAGCACCAGACTTTAGTGATGCTGCCAACTTCTCTGAGGCTGAACTTTGAGTAATGGAAATTATGGCTTTTACAGCAAACTGGTACCAGTGGCTCTCTGCAATTATCAATGAATGCAGTAACTACAAGGTAATTGTTACTCTAGGCAGGTAGAATATTTTCCCTTTGATGATACTAAATAATCTACCCAGCTAGCTAGCTAGCTCTCTAGCAATAATTATAAATGAAGATCAAATATGTGGTTTTGAAAAATAATAAAATTATAATAGCAAATAATTCCATAGTACTTCAAGCACTATTCTAAGAAGTTTGAAAACACTAACATTTATTCTTTATAATAATGCTATGTGATAAAGGCTATTTTTATCCCTGTTACTACAGATGAGGAAACTGAATCATGGAGCAATTAATTAATTGAGTGATGGAGATAAGATTTGAGGCCAAGCACCATGGCTTGAGTTTACACTTAACCATTTCATTGGTTGCCTCTGAAATTCTCAGTTGAAACCCAGTGACATAAATCATTGTCTAATTATGTTACCCTTTCATTATTGTTAACTATTGATATGGTTTGCCTGTGTCTCCACCTAAATCCCATCTTGAATTCCCATATGTTGTGGGAGGGACCCGGTGGGAGGTAATTGAACCATGGGGGCAGGTCTTTCTGGTGCTTTTCTCGTGGTAGTAAGTCTCATGAGATCTGATGGTTATTATAAGGGGGAGTTTTCCTGCACAAGCTCTTTTCTTCTCTTGTCTGCTGTCATGTGAGATGTGCCTTTCACCTTCTCATGACTGTGAGGTCTCCTGAGCCACATGGAACTCTAAGTCGATTAAACCTCTTTCTTTTGTAAATTGCCCAGTCTTGGATATGTCTTTATCAGCAGCATAAAAATGGACCAATACAATTATAATCAAACAAATCAGATTTCTATTTCATGCAACATTTTTCATATTATTTGCACATACTATTTATTTGTCACTAAGCCTACAAATTAGGCAAGATATGTGCTATGGTTTGAATGTCTACTCCAAAACTCAGGTGTTGCCAATGTGACAGTATTAAGAGGTGGGGTCTTTAAGAGGTAATTAAGCCACGGAATCTCCTCCCTCATGAATACAATTAAGATCTTTATAGAAGAGAATTCATGCAGCATTGGGATTTCTTGCTCACTGACTTCTACCATGTGAGGACACAGCATTTCTTCCCTTCAGAGGATGCTGCATCAATGTATTCTCTTGGAAGCAGAGGGCAGCCCTCACCAGACAACCAAACCTGCAAGCAGCTTGATCTTAGACGGTCTCCAGCAGTGTGAAAAATGAATTTCTGTTCTTTATAAATTACTTAATCTGTAGTATTTTGTTATAGTAGCACAGACTAGGAAAATAGATATTATCTCCATTTATAGATGAGAATATAGAAAGTCTAAACCTCAAAATCATAAGCCATAACTTTGGTTCCATAGCAGTAGGATATTTGACACTGGATGTAGAAATAACCCATTTTATTCTCATTTAATATTCTTTTGGTTGACAAATATATTTACAGGTTACAATGTGATGATTTCTTATATTTATACATTGTGAAACAAATCAAATGAATTAACATTTCCATCACATTTGATATTTATTATTTTTTATTTTGTGGATATTTAAGATCTACTCTCTTAGCAATTTTTTTTTTTTTGGAGATGAAGTCTTGCTCTGTTGCCCAGGCTAGAGTGCAGTGGTGCAGTCTTGGCTCACTGCAACCTCTGCCTCCCAGGTTCAAGCAATTCTCCTGCCTCAGCCTCCCAAGTAGCTGAGATTACAGGTGCTGGCCACTGCTCCTGGTTAATTTTTGTATTTTTAGTAGAGACAGGGTTTCACCATCTTGGCCAGGCTGGTCTTGAACTCCTGACCTCGTGATCCACCTGCCTCGGCCTCCCAAAGTACTGGGATCACAGGCATGAGCCACCACGCCCAGCCTCTCTTAGCAATTTTCAAGAATACAATACATAATTATAAACTAAACATACTGTACGATAGAGCCCAGAATTTATTCATAGCAACTAAAACTTTGTACCCATTGACCCATGCTCCAACCTCTTTTAAAAATATTATTAAGATATCAAAATAATAACATATCCCATGTTTATTTGGAATTTAATGCCTAACAACCGAAAGTATCACTTGTTAATAAAGAGATTTATCTATTGTCATTTATAGAATGCTTTCATCCCACATTTTTTTCACTTTGTTCTTCATAACAACCTTATGGTGATAGGCAGGACAGATATGATGTCTTGCCTTAGGTGAAGGCAACTGAGTTAGCCAGAATTTGAACCGAGGTTTGGACATTTCACTTACCATGTCCTTACCGTAATACCTGGGTGCCTCTCTCTTCATTGCTTCCTTTCATCTTTTCCCTTGTGGAATGGAATGATTTTGCCTTTTTTACTTTGGATATTAGTATTTGAATAACTCTGGCAGAAGTTATACTGGAATTTCTGATTATATTAACTTTACATTTTAAAGTATATTACTTATAGCATATTATTTGCTCACATATCAAAGTGTCTTGTGTGTAGGTAGTGTTCATTTCATTAAATGCTTCAGTAAATGAATGAGTGAAGGACAGTTCAATTTGTTATTGTACATGCTTTTAGGCTTACACTAAGTTTTGACAGAGCTCAAGTCAGCATTTCGCTTCTATATGTGTGAAGTCTAAATCACTTGGCCAACTTTCTCTTTTATTTCCAAGTTTGTGAATTACCTTTGTTGCTTCGCTTCAACATGCTCAGTATTTAAAAAATTGCAGTGTGCAAAATTATAAATATATTTGTGGTATCACAAAATGTCAACTACATGATGTTTTTATTAGCGTATCTAATCTCACTAAAATTAAGTTGGAAATAATGCCCATTGTTCTCGGGATTTTTTTTTTTTTTTTTTTTTTGGTGAGGCAGAGTTTCAGTCTTGTCTCCCAGGCTGGAGTGCAATGGTACAATCTCGGCTCACTGCAACCTCTGCCTCAAGCAATTCTTCTGCCTCAGCCTCCCAAGTAGCTGGGATTACAGGCACCCGCCACCACGCCTGGCTAATTTTTGTGTTTTTCTTAGTAGAGACAGGGTTTCACCACATTGGCCAGGCTGGCCTCGAACTCCCGACCTCAGGTGATCCGCCCACCTCAGCTTCCCAAAGTGCTGGGACTACAGGCATGAGCCGCTGCACCCAGCCCTCTCAGGAATTTTTAAAGCACTTCAAAAGTGTGGAAAATATAAATGCTAGCAAAATGAAATATATGTTTCCAACCATTGTTTAATATTTATCTGTGAAGAATGACTACACCATGGCTTAAAATGAAATGCAAAAATACTTCATAGAAAATACCACTTATTTATTTATTTATTTATTTATTTATTTATTTATTTATTTATTTATGACAGCATCTCACTTTGTTGCCCAGGCTAGAGTGCAGTGGCGCAATCTCAGCTCACTGCATCCTCTGCCTCCCAGGTTCAAGTGATTTTCCTGCCTCAGCCTCCGAAGTAGCTTGACTACAGGCATGCGTCACGTCGCATGGGTAATTTTTGTATTTTTAGTAGAGACGGGGTTTCGCCATGTTGGCCAGCCTGGTCTTGAACTCTTGACTTCAGTTGATCCGCCTGCCTTGGCCTCCCAGAGTGCTGAGAAAATACCACAATTTTAAATAAGGTCCTTTACTGCCTGCATTTTGGGCAGAGGGCAATGTAGATTTGAATCCAAATTCCAAGAGCTTTCTTCAAAACAATCACAGAAACTGTAGCTTTATATATGTTTTAGAGGTCAATTTCTCAATGGAGTATTATTTTTGTTTAGATATAAATCATGACAAATGCTTAACCTTTAGGTAGAAGTTTAGCAAATTAAAGAGCATTTCATTTCTTCATTTTTAGTTATTGTTAGGATTAAATCAGTGAGTTTGATAGATGCTAGCTTCGCTTTCTATTTGTGCTATTGCATATAAGAGATGATTAAATTTTCCTTACTATATTATTACAATTTTTATATTCTTTTCCATATTTTTTCACCAAATACTTGTTATGAGTGATGGTATTTAGGTTTTTACATCATGGCAACCTAAATAAAATACTAATTTATTGTGGACACATTTATTATTATGTGCAATATGTGTGCTAAGTACCTAAAAGGGTACTTAGCTAAAAGGCTGAAAGGCCTATGCACAGCCTAGCAGTTTCAGCATTACATTGAATGATTCTTCTACTCTATTCTGGATTTGTTATTTATCAATTTAAAAAAAAATTTAGTTACAGGTTGGGTGCAGCGGCTCTCACCTGTAATCTCAGCACTTTGGGAGGCTGAGGCACGTGAATCACTTGAGGTCAGGAGTTTGAGACCAGCCTGGCCAACATGGCAAAACATCATCTCCACAAAAAAATAAAAAAATAAAATTAGCCAGGCTGGGTGGAGCACACCTGTAGTCCAAGCTACTTGGGAGGCTGATTCAGGAATCGATTGTACCCGGGAGGTGAGCTGAGATCATGCCACTGCACTCCAGCCTGGACGACTATGCAAGACTGTCTCAAAGAAAAAAAAAATTAGTTATATGTATTCTCTAGCATTTTTAACAACTGTTAACTATAGTAATTTACAAACTTACATACAAGTAGAAAGTGCATGACCATCAACACATCACCTAACCATCAAATTTTATGTATCCTAATCATTTTTTTCATTGTTAAAACAAGAAACTCACACCATTAGCAGTCAACTCCCAATACCCCCACTCTTCCAGCCCCCAGCAAAAATTAATCTACTTTCTCTCACTATGGATTTGCCAATCTAAACACTGTATATAAATAGAATAATATACAGTGGCTTTTTGTCTCCTTCCTTTATGGAGCATAATGTTTTCAAGGTTCATCCATGTTATAGCATTTATTGATACTTCATTTTTTCTGACCAAATAATATTTATTGCTTTTACATATAATATTTTGTTTATCCATTCATCATTTGATGGACATATGAGTTGTTTCCACTTTTGGACTATTGTGAACAATGTTTCTATAAACATTCATGTACAAGTTTTTACATAGCTTCATGTTTTCATTTCCCTTAGGTATATACTTAAGAATAGAATTACAAGGTCATACAGTAACTCAGTGTTTAGGTTTTTGATAAATTACAACACTGTGTTACAAAGCGGCTGCGTAATTTTACATTCCCAACAGAAATATATGAGAGTTCCAATTTCCCCACATTTTTACTGAGACATTATTGTACACCATTTTGTTTATAGTCAACCTAGTAGGTGTGAAGTGATTTCTTGTGGTTTGAATTTTCTTTTCTTTTTGTTTCATTTCATTTCATTTCTTTTCTTTGCTCTGCTTCTCTTCTCTTCTCTTCTCTTCTCTTCTCTTCTCTTCTCTTCTCTTCTCTTCTCTTCTCTTTCTGAGATGCAGTCTTGCTCTGTCGCCCAGGCTGGAGTGCAGTGGCGCAGTCTCAGCTCACTGCACCCTCTGCCTCCCAGGTTCGAGCGATTCTCCACACCTCAGCTTCCCCGAGTAGCTGGGATTACAGGCTCCTACCACCATGCCTGGCTAATTTTTTTTTTATTATACTTTAAGTTTTAGGGTACATGTGCACAATGTGCAGGTTAGTTACATATGTATACATGTGCCATGCTAGTGCACTGCACCCACTAACTCGTCATCTAGCATTAGGTATATCTCCCAATGCTATCCCTCCCCCCTCCCCCAACCACACAACAGTCCCCAGAGTGTGATGTTCCCCTTCCTGTGTCCATGTGTTCTCATTGTTCAATTCCCACCTATGAGTGAGAATATGCGGTGTTTGGTTTTTTGTTCTTGCGATAGTTTACTGAGAATGATGATTTCTGTATTTTTAGTAGAAACGAGGTTTTGTCATGTTGGCCAGGCTGGTCTCGAACACCTGACCTCAGGTGATCCACCTGCCTCATCCTCCCAAAGTTCTGGGATTTCAGGTGTGAGCCACCGCACCCGGCTGAATTTTTATTTCTCTAATAACTAATGGCATTCAGCATCTTTCACGTGCTTCTTGTCCATTGTGTTTATACTAGTAGTATAGCTACTTGATATAGTTTGAGTATGTGTCGCCTTTAAATCTCATATCAAATTGTAATTCTCAATGTTGGAGGTAGGGCCTGGTGGGAGGTGATTGGATAATGGGGGCAGATTTCTCATGAATAGCTTAGCACCATCCCCTTGGTGCTGTCTTCATAATAGTGAGTTCTCCTGATATCTGCTTGTTTAAAAATGTGTAACACCTTCCCCCCACTCTCTTGTTCCAGTCCTCTGCATGTGAGACATCCATCTGCCCCCGCTTTGCCTTTCACCGTGAGTAAAAGCTTCCTGAGGCCTCCCCAGAAACTAAGAGGATGTTGGTACCATGCTTCCTATATGACCTGCAGAACCGTGAGCCAATTAAACCTATTTTCTTTATAAATTATCCAGTAGTGCATATTTCTTTATAGCAACACAAGAACAATCTAACATACCTTTCTATCTCTCTTTTTTGTGTTGTTTGCATTATATATCTTTTTCCATTCTTTTACTTTCAAACTTTTTGTGTCTTTGAATCTAATGTGTGTCTCTTATGGATATATTTGGATCATGTATTTTTATCCATTCTGATAATACTTTCCTTCTAAATGTAGTGTTTAATCCATTTATATCTAATGTAAATACTGATAAAGTAGATTTTATGTTGTCGTTTTGCTAATTATTTTCTTTATCGTATGTCATATTTATTCCTCTATTTTCCTGTAGTACATTCATTTGTGTTACATAGACATTTACTAATGTGCCATTTTGATTACCTTATCCTTTGTTTTACTATATTTATTGAGTTATGTAGTTAGTGGTTCCCTTGGGGATTATAGATAACACATTAATTGCACAACTTGTAACAACCAATTACGTTCTTATACAGATTAATGCCAGATTCATACAAAAACCTAGCTCCGTACCCTTCCTTCTCCTTGTCCTGTTAGTGTCATATAAATTACATTTTTAAACATTGTAATCCCATCAACCCAGTTTTATAATTAGTGCCTTATGCAGTTGGATCTTCAATTATATAAGAGAAAAAGGTTCACAAATAAAAATATGTTTATACTGCCCTTTATATTTACTTATTACTTACCTTTATTAGTGTTCCTTATTTCTTTATGTGGATTCCAATTACTGTATACTGGCCATTAATTTCAGCCAAAATGACTCTCTTTGGCACTTATGGAAAAGCAAGTCTGCTAGTGATGAACTATCTCAGTTTTTGTTGATCTTTGAAAGTTTTAATTTCTCTCTCCTTTTTGAGAAACAGTTGTGCCAGATATATTCTTAATTGACAGTTTTTTTTTCAGAACTTTATATCATCTCACTACATTCTTAGCTTCTGTACTATCTGATGAGAAATCAGCTGCTACTCTTATCGAGGTTCTTTTGGTGAGACATAATGCTGATACTTTTAGTTAGTTTTCTGGACATGTTTTCCTTTATTTTTTAAAACGTATATAAAATGTCTAGTTTAAAGATTTCATCTTAAAGTCCTTAATGTAAGCTTTCTTGGGGTATAGTGTTTATTGACAGCTTTCACATCCTCTCCTATTTATTGGTCACGTTTTCTATTTTTTTTTCAGTTTATAATAGGGATATATTTTTTATTCTCATGGATGTGTTGAGCGAACTAATTACAAAGAGTTACAAATTCTATACCGAGGAATCAGGAAATTACTAATGAAATTAATCGATGTCAAAAGTGTATACTTTTTTTTAAATTTTATTTTATTATTATTATACTTTAAGTTTTAGGGTACATGTGCACAATGTGCAGGTTAGTTACATATGTACACATGTGCCATGCTGGTGTGCTGCACCCATTAACTCGTCATTTAGCATTAGGTATATCTCCTAATGCTATCCCTCCCCCCTCCCCCCACCCCACAACAGTCCCCGGAGTGTGATGTTCCCCTTCCTGTGTCCATGGGTTCTCATTGTTCAATTCCCACCTATGAGTGAGAACATGCGGTGTTTGGTTTTTTGTCCTTGCGATAGTTTACTGAGAATGATGATTTCTTTATGTTTCTCTTTTTATTTTTATGAGGAGACCATGAGGGAAAACCACAATAATAACTTAATTTACTGAAGGAATAAAATATAGTCTTTTAATTTGTGTTTGATAAACACAAAGAATTATTCAATAAATTAGTTGTTTCAACAGTACTTGTAGGCTGCTGTGTGCCATGGGTAACTATACAAACCGGAGATGGAGACAAAACAAATCGCTGTCTTCAAATAACTTACATTCTAGTGGTGAGACACAACCAAGTAACTAGGTAAATTTATGTCGCAAGCCAGGTGACGTAACTACTAGAGAGAAAAATGAAGCAGGGTAAGGAGATTAGGGAATGCTTGGGATTGGGGGAGGTTAGGGAATGCTTGGCCATTTATTTTAAAATCACACCCAGTGCATGCCTCACTGGTAAGGTGAAATTTGAGCAGAGTCCAAAAGGAAGTGAGGATGCATAAACCTAGGAAAAAGCACTCCATTTAGCCAAAACAACAAGTGCAAGTTGATGTAGTTTGGACATTTGCCATCTTCAAATCTTCTATTAAATGTGGACCCTCTGTGTTGGAGGTAGGGCCTAGTGGAATGTGTTTCAGTTATGGGGTTGATCCCTCGTGAATGTCTTGTCATTCTTGCAGCACTGAATGAGTTCTGACTTTTAGTTCCCATGAGATCTAGTTGTTAAAAAATAGTCTGGGACTTCCCTCCTCTCTCTCTCACCATATGACATACTTGCTCCCCCTTCACCTTCCTCTATGATTGGAAGCTTCCTGAGGTCCTTACCAGCAGCAGATGCCGGTGCAATGCTTCTTTTACAGCTTGCAGAATGGTGAGCCAAATAAATCTCTTTTTAAAACAAATTACCCAGACTCAGGTATTTATGTGTAGCAATGCAATATGGACTAACGTGAAAAGGTTCTGTGTTGAGAGCATTCTCGGAAAATTAGAGGAACAAGAAAGGGACTGGTGGGCCAGGAATAAACTGAGCAAAAGGAAATCTTGCTAAGGAAATCTTAGCAAGGGATACCAAAGAAATACCAAGTATACACAACTCTTTTTCAAAAGAGTTTTTCACAAAAGGGAGCAGAGAAGTGGTTCAGTAGCTGGTATGAAAGTGAGGTCAAAAGAGAGTTTATTTTTAAGTTACTACAGTATAAATATCTGAAATATTGTATGCTTGTGGGAATACTTGATTGGAGAGGAAAAATTAACGATGTAGAAGAACAAAAAAATTGTAGCAAGTGAGGCTCATGATTAAGTAAGTTAAGATAGGGTATAGCGTACTGCCAGGTCTGAGCAGCAGCAGGCCCTGGCCAAGTGATGGATGAAAAACTGTATGCAGACACAGGTTTTTTGCCTGGCCGAGTGGCTAGGGGACCAGGCTGCCCACAGACACCGAGGAGGGTGCTGTAAAGAGTCCCAGCAACTGCAGCCCCAACAAGCTGCTGCAGGCATTTATTTAGTACAGATTTAATGACAAAGGCTTTAAGTCAACCCACTTGTGGGTTATTAACATGGTTCCACTTCCCCTGCCTCCCCAAGAGAGAGCAGTCCTGTGAGTGGATGATTAAAGGCCGGGGCCAGGTTCCAAGGCCTAAGTAAACTAACTTATCTAGGTCAATTCCTTTACACTTCTTTGTTATCCACCTTTTTCTCTCAAGCTCCAGATAAGATAATTTGGCTGCTTTTAGCCAAATTATCTTTCGAAGCTTTTGCAAAACCTCCCAGCCTTCCAAGAAGGTTTGCATTTTTCCTATAATTTCTCCCACCACCGTGACTGATCTCCTACAGTGTTCAAGGTGAGAAAGTATTACATAAGCAAAGACATTTAGAGGTATCAAATATCTTTAAGAGTGGATATGGAAAAGGTCACATATATTTATTAATTTTTAAATTCTCCTGGTTGCCAGGCATTGGAGCATGTAGACTGTGTCCTGAAAGATGAATAGGAATTTGTCATATGGAGAAACCTTGGAAAGTGTGTCCCAAGCAAAATGGACACCATGTAGAAAGACATAGAGACATGAATAAGCCTTGTGTTCTGGAGGAACTGCAATCTTTGAAATATTTAAAGCAAATGCTATGAATGAGAAAGTACAGGAGATATGACTATAAGAGTAGGCCAGGTCACTAATAAAAGGATTTGGACACAGGAATTTTAAAAAGTACATCCTACTTGTCTTGCAGCAAAATTATGTATTAATATATGTTTCTATTTACAATCTTATGTTCTTGAACTCATCATATTTTTTCTTTATCTATCATTGCATGATTTTCATAGCATACCATTTAAGAGTATAAGTCTTAAGATGCTGTAAATACAAGTTTCAGTCTAAGTTCTATTAATACCAGTGAGAGCTGTGAGTCTCTAATTCCTCATCTGTAAAATGAGAAAAGTTATCATTTCAGGACAAGCTACATCATAGACTTATGTGGAGTCAATGAAATTATGCAGATAAAGTCTTAGGCATCACCTGGCCCATCTAGGAAGTAATAAATGAAAAGTTCTTACTATTTCTATATTTGTATTTCAGTAGCAGTAAACATATCAGTTTCATACTTAGCTTCGACACAGGCTCTTTAATGCATTCATTTCACTGGGAATCACTATTTTGTTGATTACAAAAGAAGTTATTACCACCTAAAGACCAGTGAAGCCAAGTTGCCATTCTGTAATACGCAAAATGAATGGGACTTAATGTCTTCTGTTATTCATTTAGTTCTCAGTTTGTTCATGAGTCATGGACTCACGGAGTATAGTGTTTCTTACTGGAGTTGTAACTAGATTAATAAAATTGACATTTCAAGAAACCTGAAGAAGAAAAAAGCTTTATTTTTACAAAAAAAATCATTGTGTTGGTAATATTTCTAATAACTTTCTAGATGCACAATTTTCAGCAAGTTTGTTAGCATCAATTGTATTTATCCCCAATACAAGCATCAGTGATATATGCTATGCTACTAAGAGCTGCCAATGTTGTGAAACTAAACACAGAAGCTAGGATTAGTATTTTGACAATTCTTGTATCAAAGTGCAACGATGATTAACCTATTAATCTAGGATGTAACTTTTACTTTGGTATTCCAACATAATAATAAATGACTGAGACATAGTCAATTTGAAATTATCAATAAAAAATGCTTTCATTTTTACATATTAGTTCTTACCTTCTCCTTTTAACCATATTATATTTACTCATGCGACTTTGAATCTTTGGGTTATGATTGTCTTATAATATTTGTCTCCTCAGTTTGCATTGAGGAAAACAAAAGTGTTGTCTGACATTGTAATATGGCTAGTTTTTCACCAAAAGTGATCTGAAGGCCGGGTGCTGTGGCTCCCACCTGTAACCCCAGCACTTTGAGAGGCTGAGGCGGGCTGATCAATTGAGGCAGGGGGTTCGAGACCATCCTGGCCAACATGGTGAAACCTCGCCTCTACTAAAAATACAAAATTTAGCTGGGTGTGGTGGTGCATGCCTGTAATCCCAGCTACTCAGGAGGCTGAGACATGAGAATCCCTTGAACGCGGGAGTCAGGGGTTGCAGTGAGCCGAGATCACACCACTGTACTCCAGCCTGGGTGACGGAGTGAGACTCTGTTTCAAAAAAAAAAAAGAAAAAGGATCTGAAACTAGCAATAATATACTACTATTAGATTGGTGCAAAGTGACTGTGGTTTCAACTTATTTAAATCAATATCATAATATTGCACACATTTCAAATGCCTGCTCTGCTCAGAAGGAGAATATTATCTTTGGAGGTACTTCTGAATAAAATATCAATTTTGTATTGTTAATTTCAATTTTATTCACGATATGAAGCATTGTATACAATGTTAAGGACAGTGCTTAACATATGAGTAAAATATTTATTGACTCTAATGTTCAACATGAGATGCTGTATTCATTTATAATGCTTTGGTGATCATGTGCTGTCTTTTTAATAAATTATTTCACAATCTTGATAACTGGTGTCAAGATTACTAAGCTAAATTTGGTAAAAAATCACATTCTTCATCTGGAAAATTAGAATATCATGTCTATCTCTAACCTTCCAAAATCTCTCTTGTTTTTCTTGATTACTCAAATATCACTGTCAATTGTTAAGCAAACACTTGCATATGTTCTTTCAGTCCCTTGAGACATGATTTAGTTTGGCTAGCAGATACATTTAGAACAGCGCTTGTACCATCTTATACTCTTTTTACTCATTCTTTTCTTTAATTGGTTTTCACTACAAGCAACACTATCTTGATAGAGAATACAACATTAAAATAAATTATTGAGTGTAGAAGCAGTAGGATTGAACTACTTCTGCTCTATTACTTATTTGTCATGCATCCAAACAACCACCAGCAGCAAGCCACAGAATCTTCTTTATTTGATGAATGAGATTGTCTTGGTAGATTGTGGAAAGCAAGTATAAAACAAATGTCAATGCCTGGAAATATCATTTTTAAAGAAAAGACAAAGAGCTCACTAATAAGGTGGAGAGACATCTTCAAAGTAGCAAGTACTGATAAAACTCTTGATCTTGTCACCTGGCAAAGTTTTTTTTTTTTTCTGTAAAAGACCAAATAGTGGGCCAGGAGTGGTGGCTCACGCCTGTGATTCCAGCACTTTGGGAGGCTGAGGTGGGCAGATCACCTGAGGTCAGGAGTTCAAGACCAGCCTGGCCAGCATGGTGAAACCTCGTCTCTACTAAAAATGCAAAATTAGCTGGGTGTGGTGGCGTGTGCCTGTAATCCTAGCTATGAGGTTGAGGCAGGAGAATCACTTGAACCCAGGAGGCAGAGGTTGCAGTGAGCTGAGATCGCACCATTGCGCTCCAGCGACAAGAGTGAAACTCTATCTTGGGAAAAAAGTTAAAAATAAAAAAGAAAATAAAAAAATACAAGGCCAAATAGTGGATACTTTATGCTTTACAAGCCAGATGGTCTCTGCCACACCTATTCAACTCTGCCATTGTAGCCCAAATAAAGTCATATGTAATATAGTACAAAAATAATGGACATGGCTGTGGAAATAAAATTTTATATACAAGAATAGGTATAAGGCTTAATTTGGACCCTGGGCAGTGGTTTGTTGACCCTTATGGTAAACCATGAATTTGTAGTGACATAGTAGAAAAAATGCTAGCTGTACCTAAATGCCTATTCCTGCTTCCTTTTTTTGTAATAGCTAGGCATGTAGTTGCCCAGAGTAATTACTACATATCTCAGACGAATTTGCAATTAGGTGTGGACATGGCATGAAGCTCTTGCCTGCAGGATGTAAGTAGAAATGTCATAAGCAACTTTCTAGACATGTCAGTAAATGAACAAGGCACACCATTATTTGCCCCGCCTTCTTCCTGCTAATTGAAATGTGGACATGTTAGCTGGAGCTTAAGTGACTATCTTGAATAATGAGATTGAATTCATGGTTTTAGATTGACTTTGTGACTATTTACCTTCAGACTCATTTACGTGGAACAAAGATAAACTTGTTTATTCTATATTGTTGTTGTCATTTGGGTCACTTGAAGTTGAACATAAGGCAAACTAAACCATTCATTGTAGTGCGTCATATTTTTATTGTAAAACTCAGTATCATGAATTATGAAAGAGAGGGTAGATAGTTGGTTTGATCCAAGGTTTAGCATGTGTAAAGTAAGCATGGAGGAAGTATAACAGTAAAACTGGAAAAAGAACTTAAGAGGATATTTTTTTCTGTATGGATATGCTATTGCAAGTCAGAAAAGTTGTCTTACATTGTTCATTGTGCTTTCATGCAATTTTATTCAGTGCTCTTTGCTTCTCACTTCATCCATTCCTATTTTATATTGATATTATCTGATACTTTTCTTACCATTTTAGCTGCTTCTTTCTCTTTGTATATAGGGATGAATAGGACCACTTTTCATACTATAGGCATCTCCTATGGAATGTCTTCCTGTTAAAGTTCTTCCATATAACACTGCATGACTTTTAATATCCAGACTTCATGGTATATATTTATTTCTCAATAAAACATTTCATGTTTTTTTGTGTGTGCTGTTTTTATAGGGATTTTTTATATTTACATTAAATGCAATATAATATTTTAAATGGAACTTTTAGGTTACACTCCAGATACAAATCTGTGGAATGTCAGAGCCACATATAGATACCTTAAAAACTATACTGTGTCAACAAAGGGTATCCAAGCCAGAAAAGTAGATTGTGCAAAGAGAAGCCATGTTACTGCATACACTGCAACTTTGCAAAACCATTTTAGTATTTCAAAATAGTTAACAGAGTAAATTTCAAAGTATCACCACAAAAAAAAAATGTTAAGTAAGCAAGGTGATGGACAGGTTAATAGGCTTGATTTAATCATCCACATGGTATACATATATCAAAGCATAACATTGTATTTTATAAATGCAATAAAATTATGATTTTTCTGTTATAATAGCAATAATAAAAACATTTTAGTTATTTGATAATCAGAAATGTTTTAACCATTTTACATGCTACATGATAGCTCTTATTTATATATGCGCTCAGAAAGTTGATTATGAGTTTGGGTTTGATATTAAATGCATTATATTTTTCCCACTTAAAATAATGAAAAATTAACCCCCGGTGAGTGTTTTCAGGTAGAATGATTTTCAATAATGGATTACTGGTAGAAAGTCAGGGATGTCTGTTCTTGGAGGCTTTTCGCAATCATAATGCTCCCTTGAACTATGATTTTATTTAGTATCATCAGTGTTAGGTCTCCTTATCTTTCCGCTTATAAACTCACTAGATATTTCAATATTTTGTCCTCTTAATTTTACTGCTTCTACCCTAGCATTACTTCACCTGAAATTATCCTTTGTTTATATAATGTCCACAAAACTAGTTGAAACATGGCAAATTCATTCAAGCTGTGGTGTGTTGGTGATTATCTGACAAATAGCTGGTTGACTTTACTTACTTTTCAAGGAAATGAGTATGTAAAAAAACAAACAAACAAATAAACCTAAAGTATTGGCAGTGCTACCAGTAGAGACCATCTCTACCATAGTTTGAGGTGCTGTGTTGTTCAATAATGACATAATTTTGTGGCCAAGACCGAAGAGAACTGCTGCTAATATATCTGTCTGAGCATAGGAAATGCAACAGTATTTCTATACAGAACTCTTGTTTGTCTGAATTACTTAAGACACCTCTAAAAATGGACTGCAAATCTCAACTCCAAATGAAAAATAAAACCAGAAAAAATTTTTCTATTAAATTCTCATTTCTGTTTGTGCTGAATAACTGGTATGTATATAATAAACTATAATAAATTTCCTAGGGAGAAAATGGTCCTTAAAGTCCTATTTTTTAGCTCACAAAATGTCCTTTACTTTCTCTCAGTTCCTTCACACTAGGATCAAATGCAAAATAAAAATCCTGATGTCTTCAGTGACTTTGAAGGCAAATAGAATGTTCATTCCTAAAAATAATTCACATAAATGCCAAAGCATAAAATCAGTCCTGAACATAGTATTTAAAGATGGCCCTATCCCGCTTTTGTAAATATGAGAAAGAAGTTATCAATTTTGCTGTGGAGACTTCTTGAATAACTAGTTGGGTTATATAACTGCTTGAAGATTGTTCCCTCAAAGAAAAAAAGGTGATATCTAGATTCAGGCTCAGTGTGCAGGCCAGTCTGAAACACAAATTAAATCATTAGAGAAATTCTTATCTGAGAGTCAGAGAATAATCTTCAAACTCCCACATGGAGAGCAAAGTGGACTTAATGGAAATTTCACTAGCATTTTTATTTTCCCAGGTGAAATTAACAATCATAATCCTGTCTTTAAAGTTACTATTATTTAAATATGAGACAACAGCAATTCTTTTTAATAATTATGACATTTAAAATAGACATAAAGATTAACATGTATTAATTTTATTTCTTTATTTCTATTTTCTTACCTTTGAGAATACAGTACTCTCCAAGGTAATCCTTAGCAGAAGACTGGGGCATTGTTGAAAATGTTATTATAAAAGTGATCATTATTGCTAGGCTGGTATTGTAAATTATCTATGGACTATCACATTTTACCTCAATCAGGGTTTTTCCTAAGACACTTTCTTTTACATTTTCTTAGGTTTTGAAAATGGTAGGCCAAATCACTGAGAATATGGTATTGTTAGACACCCTGAGAGAAAACCAACGTCATGAAACCACTACCCATGCATTTGAAATAACATTTTTTATAGTTATGCCTATTATAATTGCAGTATTTGGCAACTGATTAGTCCCTTTAACAGCCTAAAGAATAAGTCTAAAAAGGCCATGCAAATTTGTGATCAGTAAGTCAGTGATATTTATTCAAAATTATCCCATATTGTTTTATTTCAACTGGGAATTTTGGTATTACTTGCTGTTGACTTAACATGAAAGGTTAGAGCAGAAGTTCAGAAAGTCAAGATGCCTAGATGACTCCTAGAATACCTCAGGCTGCCAATGATGGCAGAGTAGCCACCAGAGCTTCTTTGGCTGTACACACCTTCTCCACTTTTAACAAATACACTGATTTTGGTCTGAAGTCCATTTTGAATTAGTTTTTATACACGGTGTGAAGTAGGATTTGAGGTTCATGTTTTTCTCTTTCTCTAGAGAGATACCCATTTATTGAAAAAGCTACCTTTTCTCCCTTGAATTACCTTGGAACCTTTATTAAAACGCTTGTATCTATATATAGCTTGGTCTTGTTCAAAAATCCCTATTCTATTTTATTGATTAATTTATTTCTCTCTGCACCATTACCTCATTGTCTCATTTATTGTAATTTCATAGTAAGTCTTGAAATGGTATAAGTCCCCCAACTTTGGTCTTTTTCAAAAATATTTGGTTAATTTAGATACATTTTATTCTTACATAGATTTTTGGATCAACTTGTCAATTTCTAAAATAACCACTGCTGTGGTTTCTTTGCAGGGAGAGTTTGTGTAAATCTATACATCAATTTGAAACTAACTGACCTCTTATCATTTTGAGTTTTCCAATATATGAGCACATTGTACCTTTCCATTTGTTTAAGTCTTCTATAATTTCTCTGAGTGATGTTTCGTAGTTTTCATTGTAGAGGGTTGGCATCTCTTTTATTAAATTTATCATAAATATCTTATATTTTTATATTATTGAATAGTAGGTTTTCAAACTTTTATTTTCTATTGTGCCTTGCTATTATAGAGAAGTGATGTTGCTTTTTGTACATTGACATTTCATATTGACAGATTACTAAATTCACTTATTCTAATATCTATTGATGTAAATAATCAAGTTGTATTCAAATAATGTTTGTTTATTTCTTTGTAATTATGAGTAGCTTCTTTATTTTCCTTGCCTTACTACCCTGGCAATACCTCTAGTACAATGTTAAAGAGAAGTAATAAAAAAGATATTTTTGCCCTGGTACCGATCTGATCTCAGGAAAAAATTCATTCAATGTATATTACCACTTAATGTATTAGCTGTGGATTTTTGTGGGTAAAGGGATTGGTTAACTTTTTCTTTAAAACAACATATAATAAATATTTTAGTCTCTATCGGCTATATGAGTAGTGTGAAAGCAAACATAGATGGTATGTATAAAAATGGGTATAATTGTGTTCCAATAAAACCATTACGTTTTTACAAAAACAACTTGAGAATTGAATTTGTCTAATGGTCCAACTTCTGTTCCATATTTATTAGAGGAAGTCCTATTCTTATTCATTATAGTCTTATTAAACTTTTAGTATCTATAGAGCCTCTTTTATTCCTGACATTGATAGTTTAATTTTATTCTCTTTATTTTTAGTAGTTTTACTAGGGTTTAAAAAATAGCATTCATATTTTTAGAGAACCAGTGCATGTCATAGTAATTTTTTCCTACTGTTGATCAATTTTATGTTTTTGGTTTTTGATTGTGTCTTTATTGTTTTCTTCATTATACTTATTTTGGCTTTAATTATATCATTTTTAGCCTCTAAAAGTGAATACCTGGATCATTGATTTTATAACTTTCTTTTCTTCTTTGTGGAGGCTAAAGCAACTCCATTTTGGATGCTAATCCACTACATTGGTTCCTGATTAACTCCTATTTCAAGAAGGCCTCTAAGATTTCCAGTGTTATCTATTGTTCCTTGTGTAAGAGCACTTACTTTCAGTAAATCCTGCCTTTAGGTCAAACAGCTTTGATGCTGTCATACTTCAGTTGTCCTACATACACTTCTAAACCACTTCTCTCTGATGATACATAAAGCCTTGGTCTGGAGGAGAAATGGCGTAAGAATCCACCAACTTGTCTCACCACCACCTGGGACACAGACCATGGTTTCTGTTTATAAGTCCCTATTAAATGTTTCTTTCTAATAAACTTGATTTGTCAGCCCTTTTCTTCAGTCTCTCAGCTTCCTCATACTTTGGGGTAGGTTTGCATAATCCTGTCCACTATGAAACATTCTGATATAGGTATGTTTAAAGCTACACATTTTCCTTTCAGTGATATTTTAGCTGTATCTTGTACCTTCAGCTGATATGTTGTGTTGTAGCATATGGCTTGAAATATTTTTTAATTATTTTATGACAACGAAAGGGATATTTTTAAATGTACAGTTCAATAATATTAAGTATATTCACATTGTTATACAACCATCACCACCATCTATCACCAGAATTCTTTTTATCATGCAAGTGATATTTGTAATCATTAAATAACCTCATGTTCTCAATTCCTGCCCCTGGTAAATGCCCTCTTACTTTTTGTCTCTATAAATCTGACTACCCAGGTACCTCCTATAAATGGAATTATACAGTATTTGTGTTTTCGTGACTGGCATATTTTACTTAGCATAATGTCCTAAAGGTTGATTCAAGTTGTAGCATATATCAGAAATTTCCTTTCTTTTTAAGGCTGAATGAGGTTTTATTGTATCTGTATACCACAGTTTGTTCATCTGCTTATTCATCAATGGACATTTGGATTGCCTCCAGCTTTTGCTTAATATGCATAATGTTGCTATGAACGTGAGTGCTCAAATATCTGAGTTTCTTTTAATTCTTTTGAGTGTATATTCATAAGTGGAATTGCAGGATTATATATTGTAATAATATTTTTGCTTTTTTGAGGAATAATCATGATGTTCTCTATTTTATATTCCCATCAACAGTGAGCAAGAGTTTTAATTTCTCCACATCATTAGCAACACTAGTATTTTCTCTTTGTTTTTTTCTTTTCTGGTAATAGCCATACAAATAAATGTGAAATGTTGCCTCCTGGCTTGATTTGCATTTTTCTAAGTAGTGATGGTGAACATCTTTTCATGTACTTATTGACCATTTGTATATCTTCTTTGGGGAAATACCTATTCAAGTCCTTTTCCTATTTTTAAATCTGCTTTTGTCGTTAAGTTGTAGTTACTTATATATTCAGACTAGTAACTCCTTATCGGATGTATGTCTTAATGTTTTCTCCTGGCCAGGCGCAGTGGCTCATGCCTGTAATCCCAGCACTTTGTGAGGCCAAGGCGGGTGGATCACTAGGTCAGGAGATCCAGCACATCCTGGCTAACATGGTGAAATCCCATCTCTACTAAAAAAATACAAAAAAAAATTAGCCGGGCCTTGTGGCAGACGCCTGTAGTCCCAGCTATTCAGGAGGCTGAGGCAGGAGAATGGCGTGAAACTGGGAGGTGGAGCTTGCAGTGAGCCAAGATCGTGCCGCTGTACTCCAGCCTGGGCGACAGAGTAAGACTGTCTCAAAAAAAAAAAAAATTTTCTCCCACTCTGAGTTGCCTTTTAACATTGTTGATTGTGTCCTTTGGTGCACAGGTTTTTTTTTTATTTTGATATAATCTAATTTTATCTATTTTTTTTGTATTGCTGTGCTTTGGATTGGTGTCATTTTTCTAACTTTCTTTTGCGTTTTCCTTGTCTTTTTGGTTATTTCAAAGTGTGTTGTGTTGCCTGGGTTCACTGGTTTATGTCATTTGAACTCAGGACTTCAAGGCCAGCCTGACCCACATGGTTAGACCCTTTCTGTACAAAAAAAAAAAAAAAAATAGCTATTCATGGTGTCATGTGCCTGCTGCAGTAGAGGCTGAGGAGGGAAGATTGCTTACAACCAGGAGGCTGAGGCTGCAAGGAGCCATGTTCCTGCCATTGTAATCCAGCCTGGGAGAGAGAATGAGAACTTGTATCAAAAAAATTGTGCTGTATGTTAGTTTAGGCTGCTATAACAAATTACCATAGCTTGGTGGCATAAACAACAATTACCTTCCATAGTTCGGAAGGCCAGAACATACAAGATCAAGGTGGCAGCACTGATATTTAATGAGGTTTCTAATGATTTTGTTATAAATATTTTGATATTACTTTATATCAGTGAGGACTCATGGATTTCATGGCTTATCTTAAAGTTCAAATTCTTCTATATTTACTCAGTGAGTGTCTCTTCAATTTGGCTGTTATTTTTGACATGTCTATTTTTTCAGTGGCATGGTTTCTGTGTTAGTCCATTCTCATGCTGCTAATAAAGACCCTGGATAACTTATAAAGGAAAGCGGCTTAATTTACTCACAGTTAAGCATGGCTGGAGAGGCCTTAGGAAATTTACAGTCATGGTGGAAGGTGAAAGGGAAACAAGGTACCAACTTCACAAGGCGACAGGAAGGAAAAGCACAAGCAAGGGAAATGCCAGACATTTATAAAACCATCATATCTCATGAGACTTACTCATTATCATGAGAACAGCATGGTGGAATCTGCCCCCATGATTCATTTACCTCCACCTGGTCCCACCCTTGACACATGGGGACTATGGGGATTACGGTTCAAGGTGAGATTTGGGTGGGAACACTGAGCCGAACCATATGATTCCGCAACTGGCCCCTCCCAAAACCCATGTCCTCATATTTTAAAACCAATCATGCCTTCCCAACAGTCCCTCAAAGTCTTAACTCATTTCAACATTAACCCAAAAGTCTAAGTTCAAAGTCTCATCTGAGACAAGGCAAGTCCCTTCCACCTATGAGCCCATAAAATCAAGAACAAGTTAGTTACTTCCTAGATACAATGGGAGTATAGGCATTGGGTAAATACACCCATTCTAAATGGGAGAAATTGGCCAAAACAAAGGGGCTACAAGCCCCATGCAAGTGTAAAATCCAATAGGGCAGTCATTAAACCTTAAAGTTCCAAAATGATCTCCTTTGATTCCATGTCTCACATCTAGGTCACGCTGATGAAAGGGGTATGCTCCCACAGCTCTGGGCAGCTCCACCCCTATGGCTTTGCAGTGTAGAGCCTTCCTCTTAGCTGCTTTCACGGGCTGGCATTGAGTGTCTGTGGCTTTTCCAGTCACATGGTGCAAGCTGTTGGTGGATCTACCATTCTGGGGTCTGGAGGACAGTGGCCCTCTTCTCACAGCTCCACTAGGCAGTGTCCCAGTGGGGACTCTGTGTAGAGGCTCCAACCCCACATTTTGCTTCCACACTGCCCTAGCAGAGGTTTTCCATGAGGGTTCCCCCACTGCAGCAAACTTCTACCTGGACATCCAAGTGTTTGCATGCATCCTCTGAAATCTATGCAGAGGTTCTCAAACCTCAGTTATTTACTTCTGTGCACCCAGAGGCTCAAAACCACATGGAAGCTGCCAAGGCTTGGGGTTTGCACCCTCTGAAGCAATGGCCCAAGCTGTACCTTGGCCCTTTTTAGCTACAGCTGTAGCTGAAGCAGCTGGGACATAAGGTACCATGTCCTGAGGTTGTACAGAGCAGGGAGGCTCTGAGCCTGGCCCAGGAAACCATTTTTATCTCCTAGGCCTCCAGGCCTGTGATGGGAGGGGATGCTGTGAACGTCTCTGATGTGCCCTGGGGACATTTTCCCCATTGTATTGGTGATTAACATTTGGATCTCTGTTACTTATGCAAATTTGTGCAGAGGGCTTGAATTTCTCCTCAGAAAATGGGTTTTTCTTTTCTATTGCATTGACAGTCTGCAAATTTTCTGAACTTTTATGCTCTGCTTCCTCTTGAATGCTTTGCCACTTAGAAATTTATTCTGCCAGATTGTTACAATCTACCCATCTGACAAAGGGCTAATATCCAGAATCTACAAAGAACTTAAACAAATTTACAAGAAAAATCAAACAACCCCATCAAAAAGTGGGCAAAGGATATGAACAGACGCTTCTCAAAAGAAGACACTTATGCAGCCAACAGACACATGAAAAAATGCTCATCATCACTGGCCATCAGAGAAATGCAAATCAAAACCACAATGAGATACCATCTCACACCATTTAGAATGGCGATCATTAAAAAGTCAGGAAACAACAGATGCTGGTGAGGATGTGGAGAAATAGGAAAACTTTTACACTACTGGTGGGACTGTAAACTAGTTCAACCATTGTGGAAGACAGTGTGGCAATTCCTCAGGGATCTAGAACTAGAAATAACATTTGACCCAGCCATCCCATTACTGTGTATATACCCAAAGAATTATAAATCATGCTGCTATAAAGACACATGCACACATATGTTTATTGTGGCACTATTCACAATAGCAAAGACTTGGAACCAACCCAAATGTTCATCAATGATAGACTGGATTAAGAAAATGTGGCACATAGACACCATGGAATACTATGCAGCCATAAAAAAGGATGAGTTCATGTCCTTTGCAGGGACATGGATGAAGCTGGAAACCATCATTCTGAGCAAACTATCACAAGGACGGAAAATCAAACACTGCACGTTCTCACTCATAGGTGGGAATTCAACAATGAGAACAGCTAGACTCGGGATGGGGAACATCACACACCAGGGCCTGTTGTGGAGTGGGGCAATGGGGGAGGGATAGCATTAGGAGATATACCTAATGTTAAATGACAAGTTAATGGGTGCAGCACACCAACATGGCACATGTATACATATGTAACAAACCTACACGTTGTGGTACCCTAGAACTTAAAGTATAATAAAAAAAAAAAAACTGCGTGTAGGAGCCAGCCATAGTTATGCCAATGAGCTTTAAAAGAGATCGATGATTCAGGTAAATAAATATTTTTTCTTCCAAAACAAAACGAAACAAACAGAAAAAAAAGAAATTTATTCTGCCAGATACCCTAAATAATCTCTCAAGTTCAAAGTTCCACAGATCTCTAAGGCAGGGGCAAAATGCTGCCAGTCTTTTTTCTAAAGCATAGGAAGAGTCACCTTTATTCCAGTTCCCAATAAGTTTCTCATCTCCATCTGAGATGACCACAGCCTGGGCTTCGTTGTCCAGATCACTATCAGCATTTTGGTGAAAAACATTCACCAAGTCTCTAGGAAGTTACAGACTTTCCCACATCTTCCTGTCTTCTTCTGAGCCCTCCAAACTGTTCCAACCTCTGTCCATTACCTAGTTCCAAAGTGGCTTCCACATTTTCAGATATCTTTATAGCAGGATCCCACTGCCTTGGTACCAATTTACTGTATTAGTCTGTTCTTACAGTGCTAATAAAGTTATACCCGAGACTGAGTAATTTCTAAAGGAAAGATGTTTAATTGACTCACAGTTCATCATGGTTGGGGAGGCCTCAGGAAATGTACAATCATGGTGGAAGGCAAAGGGAAAGCAAGGTACCTTCTTCACAATGCGACAGGAAGGAGAAGTGCAAGCAGGATAAATGCCAGATGCTTATAAAATCATCAGATCTTGTGAGACTCACTCATTATCACGAGAACAGCATGGGGGAAACTGCCCCCATGATTAAAGTACCTCCACCTGGTCCTGCCTTTGATACTTGGGGACTAGGGGGATTACAATTCAAGGTGACATTTGGGTGAGGACACAGAGCCAAATCATATCAGTGTCTGAGATTACTCAAGAGAGACTACTGGATTCAACATCTAATATGCCACAATTCCTCCAGGTGTGGCAACTCATGCCGCTCTGTACTAGTTGAGAGATCTACCAAACAGGTATCCTGCCATGTGAGAGTGTGTATGTAGTCAATTTTCATACTCTTTTGGGTTGTTACCACGCTTAGATACTCATATAGTGTACGTTTCATCCCTCGCCCACTCTGGAACCCTTATCACACATGAAACACTTTCTATCCATTCTTCACAATGCCATATTATATTCCTCGTTCACCTGACATTCCTCAAAAAAGTATACCTTGAATGCTTAATTTAGATCAGTCCATTACATTATACTCATGTGAACACCTCTATTTTATTTATATAGCCTTAACATAAATTTTAATTGTTATATGTGTGCTTATTTATTTTCTATCTCTCTCACTATATTACATGTTCCTTAAGGTTAGTAACTAGATAGGTTGTGTTTATTTCTGTATTTCTAGCAACTAGTATCTAAACACATAGTAGGCTCTCAATAAACATCTATTTAATGAATGCAAATTGTGATTTAAAGAGAAGAAAACTCAGTTTAATAACGTCCAAGACTCTCAAGTTTATTTTGTTACTAAGTTCCCATATTTTTGCTGCCTACTTGTTGCATGTATCTAGCAGAAAACTCAGTTAAATATTACTTCATACAGCTTTCATGTCTTTTCTTGCAAAAATTGCCACTATTTGAGGTTTAGAGCGTCTGTAATACTAGGGCAATTGAAAAAAAACTGCACTGTGTCCATGCTAAAGACATCATATTCAAGAACTCTAAATAGTTCTGTCTTAGTGGCTGTGTTAGTTTTCTAGGGTTGCCATAACAAAATATCACAAACTGGTAGGTTAAACAACAGAAATATATTTCTTAAAGTTCTGGTGTGTGAAAATCTAAAATCAAAGTGTTGGCAGAATTGGTTTCTTCTGAGATCTCTCTCCTTGCCTTGGAGATAACTTTGTTCATATTGTGTCCTCACATGGCTTTTTCTCTGTGTTTATGCATCCTTGTTATCTCTTCCTCTTCATATAAGAACACCAGTCATATTGGATTGGGGCCACATCCCTATGAGCTCATTTATCTCTGACTACTTCTTCAAAAAACCCATGTATACATTATATTCCCTTTTTTTTTTTTTTTTTTTTTTTTTTTGCTGTCTACTTCTTGTTCCATGTATCTAGCAAAAAACTCAGTTAAATCTCCAAATACAATTGCACTGGGGTTAGAGATTCAACATATAGATTTAAGAGTACACGATTCAGTTCATAACAGCAGCTGTCTTTGTTTTATTCAGTTTTGACACCATGCCTGCACTAAAAATTCCATATCCTGGTTTTTTGGTTAAATGAACACAAAAATCTATAACACTCGGGTGGAAGTAAAGAAACATTTAAAATTTTTTAAGCATTTTGCAATTGGTTCTTTTTTCATTTTGTTACTAAATGCAAAAAGGAGCCTGTATTACCATATTGATAAGAATTTCCTCAAGCATCTTCAAATATATTACATGCAATTTTTTTTCTGTTTAGCTTATTCATTAAAAAATTGATACAATTCACAAATAATATTAGCTAATATTTGATTTTCCCTAAAATGGTCAGATTATTTTTTAAAAATCTCATTTCCTACATCAATTGCTTCAGATATTTATTTGAATGGCATGCATTCAAAAGGTACACAGTTGGAAGCTCTGAGTACCTGCAAGATATTTTGAAAGTAATACCTGAGTTACTACCAATGTCTACAAGGTTTCCTTTTGAACTGATGATCGATTTCAAAATATACTTCAAGTATACTTCAAGACTATAGTAATCAAAATAGCATTGTACCAGCATAAAAACAGACACAGAGATTAATGCAACAGAATAGGGAGGGCAGAAATAAATCCATGCATTTTAAGTCAATTGGTCTTTAGGGATGGCAGAAATAAATCCATGCATTTAAAGTCAATTGGTCTTTAGCATAGGTACCAATAACAGACGATGGAGAAAGGGGAGACTTCAATAAAGGGTGTCGGGAGAATTGGATATTCCTATGCAATAAAAAGGACATTGACCATTATCTCACACCATATAAAAAAATTAACTCAAAATGGATTAAATACTTAAATGTTATACCTGAAAGTGTAAAACTATTAGAAGTAAACAGAGAAAAAGCTCCTTGACATTTGTCTTGGCACTGATTTTTTAGATATGATACCAAAAGCACAGGAAACAAAAGTAGAATTAGAAAATGGGATTATATCAAACTAAGAAGCTTCTGCACAGCGAAGAAAGCAACCAACAGAATGAAGAGACAAGCTATGGAACTGGAAGAACATTTTTGCAAATTGTACATCTGATAAGGGGTTAGTATCCAAAAGATATAAAAATTTCAAACAACTCAATAGTAAGAAAATAAATAACTCAGTTTAAAAATAGGCAAAGAACCTGAATAGACATTCCTCAAAAGAAAACATACAAATGGCAAACAGGTATATTAAAAAAAGAGTCCAACACCATTAATCATTAGGGAAATGAAAATTAAAACCATAATAAATTATGACTTCACACCTGCTAGAATGGCTATATCAAAAAGACAAAAGATAAAAAATGTTAGCAAGGATGTGGGAAAAAGGGAGGCCTTGTCCAATGTCAATGAGAACGTGCATTGAGTGCAACCACTGTGGAAAACAGTGTGGAAGTTCCTCTAAAAATTAAAAATAAGACAACTATATAGTCCAGCAATTTCACTTCTGAGTACACATTCAATGGAAGTGTAATTGCTGTGTTGCAGAACTGTCTACAGTTCCATATTCATTGCAATACTATTCACAATAGTCAAGGTATAGAAGCAATCTAAATGCCCATTGACAGATCAATTAAAAAGAAAATCTCATACACACACGCACACACACATAAACAATGGTATACTATTCAGGCTCAGAAAAGAAAGCCTGTCATTTATTACAACATAGAAGAACGTAGAGGACATCATGCTTAGTGAAGTAAGCGAAGCACAGAAAGACAAATACTGCCTGACCTCACTTTTATGTGGAATCTAAAAAAGTTGAACTCATAGAAGCAGAAGGTAGAATACAGCCCCTTGCCAGGGACTGAGGATGGCAAAGAATGGGCAGATGTTGGTTAAAAAGAAACACGGGGCCAGGTAGGGTGGCTCATGCCTGTAATCCCAGCACTATGGGAGGCGGAGGTGGGCAGATTACCTGAGGTCGGGAGTTCGAGACCAGCCTGACCAACATGGAGAAACCCCGTCTCTACTAAAAAAAAAAAAAAAAAAATACAAAATTAGCTGGGCATGGTGGTGCACGCCTGTAATCCCAGCTACTTGGGAGGCTGAGGCAGGAGAATAGCTTGAACCTGGGAGGCGGAGGTTGTGGTGAGTCGAGATCGTGCCATTGCACTCCATCCAGCCTGGGTAACAAGAGCGACACTCCATCTCAGGAAAAAAGAAAAAAGAAAAACAGTGTTATGGCCGGGCACAGTGGCTCATGCCTGTAATCCCAGCACTTTGGGAGGCTGAGGCAGGCAGATCACTTGAGTCCAGGAGTTTGAGACCAGCCTGGGTAACACAGTGAAACCCCGTCTCTACAAGAAATACAAAAAATTAGCCAGTTGTGGTGGCACACACCTGTAATCCCAGCTACTAGGTAGACTGAGGCATGAGAATCACTTGAACCTGGGAGGCAGTAGTTTCAGTGAGCTGAGATCACGCCACTGCACCCCAGCCTGGGCGACACAGAGAGGCTCTATCTCAAAAAAAAGAAAAAAGAAAGAAAAAGAAAGAAAAAAGGAAACAGTTTTAGTTAGCAGATTGAATAATTCTGAGATCTATTTTCTAGTACAATGACTATAGTTAAGAATAACATACTGTATACTTGATCATTTTTAAGAGAGTAGATCTTAAATGTTCAAATCACAAAAAATGATAAGTGAGATGATGGATATTTTAATTAGATTATTTTCATCATTTTACAAGGTATACATATGTCAAAACATCACATTGTATACCATAAATATATACAATTTTTATCTTTCTATTATACCCTAATAAAGCTGGGGGAAAAACAAAGAAAATATTCTTAACGTAAATTGTGGTGATGGTTGCAAAACATTTTGAATCTAGTTAAAAAGAAACTGTGAGACTTAAAATGGTGAATTTTATAGTTGGTAAATAAGAGCTAAATAAATATGTTTTTAAAAGTTAGTCTTTAATCTTTTATTAATCCAGTTTTTATAAATGATTTTCAACTAACAAAATTTCCTCAGTATATTAAAGTCAGAGTTAGACTTATAAGTAATTGAAAACCAGAGGAAAATAAATGAAAACATATAAAGGGCTCTCCAACTTCTTGAAACTAAGAAAAGTGAGAATCTTCATAACTCATATTTTTTAAACTCTCAATTTTCTTGGCTCTAAAGATGCAAACCAAATTCCTGAAGTTCAATTATTACAGCTAAAGTTTCTCTTTCTGTCAGTCATCTCATGTCAGAAAACATCTTACGCAAAAAAAAAAAAATAATAATAATAGCTTTCTTATGATGACAAGCATAGTTTCTACTTTTCCTAAATGGACAAGGTATTTTAAGTGATTCACGTTGTTCACTGCTTACGCTGATAATTCAGTATGTGGATCTTGATTAGCTTTTACCAGGACAAAATAACGTTCTTTACTCAGGGTGAGATTTAAGCACCAACATTTAGAAAATGAGTCTCGAGTCAGTTTTATAGAATTTCTTTCATTACTTCAATTGCTTTGTCCTGATGAAGTAAATCATATTCTGTAATAAGGATTGGTACTTAATATCAAGTGTTTAAAATTTTTAGTTGTAAAATGACCCTTGAAAAATAATTTTAAGTAAAGCTTGTAACAATTAATGTTTATTCATTGTCAAAGTTGCCTAAATGTCTGCAGTTACAGACAGAAAAATATCTCCAAATCTGGAACTTACAGTTTTGCCTTTCTGTTGAGCTGATTAGCAAATGCGGCTCATGTTTACTCTCCATCTAATAGATTGAGGGTGTTTGTTTTAAATGTTTAACAAATTTCCTCAGTAACCTACTTATTTAAAAATATCTACATTTCCTCCTCTTGTTTCATGTAGACAGAACCTATGATTTTCTATCCAAGAAAGGTTTGGCTATTTTGAATGACCTTTTTCACGAACTTGAATTGTGTTCTATTCCTCTTTGTTTCTCTGTGAATGATACATAAGCTTGGGAAAATGTTGCTGGATTTCTCTGAGCATAGAATGCAGAGATTCCCAGAGTTCTCAGAGCTTGGTTACAATGCCTACTTCAGCCTGGCAGCGTGCCTAAGGGGCTGAGGGCCCAAGGCTGTTTTTGAAAGGAAAGACCTAGAGAAGCCAAGGAAGAGGAGAATCCATCTTTAATTTAAAAGGGAGTCCAGTTTGATCATTTACACTAGCTTACTGTGTCTACATGTGGTCACAGAATTCACTGAAAAGCTGATTAATCTGAAATAGTCATCAGTTTTTGCCTGGCCAATCACATTAGCCATGAAATAGATATCATTCCGTCACTATTCAAATGCATCTAATTCAGACCCATTGCAGGTTATCTTAAGGAAAATGGATTTTGAAAAGAAGGTCTTCAAGCTGCTATGTGAAGGAAGGATGGGAGAGGAGAATCTGGGAGGCTTCTGTCTTTCCATGGCAGTTCTGTCAGTTAATAGCCTTCTCAAGCTACTTTCTGCATATGTACTGTGTCACATTCTTTTTTTTTCTACCACTACTAATTAATTTTTAATGGAAGTAATAGCTTCACCTCTCAATTCAGGCCCTTAGATCACCCAGCCTAATGGCCCTGAATATGCAGTGTTTCTTTGTAAGGAATCATATTAATGCTGATTCGGAGCTTGCAGTTTGGAGAGAAAATGAAATTCTCTTTAGATTGGTTTGCTCCACTTGAATGAATAGCTGGCCTTCTCTCTTGACTGGCAATACTTCCCTGATTTGTATTTAAAACTCATTCCTCTACTTTGAGACGAATATTTCTGAAAGTTAAAAAACAGGGGTTTTTGTTAAATTTCTCAAGCACAATTTCCCTTAGCAAATTACAGAATCACAAAATGCCAAAGCTGGAAGGAAATTTTAGAAATCATTTACTCCTATCCTTGCACTGTACAGAAAAAATATAGAAATCTTCAGTGAGAAGTTGGGTTAAAATTTGAAGGTCTTGTTTAGCTTGTACTAAGAAATGTGGACTTTGTCCTGGAGGTGATCAGAGGCAGTTGAGTGTTATTGTAGTTTTTGTTTTCGTGGGAGGAGGTCACAGTTTAGAAAGATCACTCTGGCAGCAGTTTAAAGGACAGTTTAAGGAGGGAGAAACTAGAGCTCAAGGAGAGTAGTTAAGGATCTGTTTACTATTCCTGCTAAGAGTTAATGTAGGACTAAGCTAGGACATTGTATATCAGCATGAAGACAAGAACATAGATAAGTGCTATTGAAGAGACAGAATCTGCAGGAATTTGTGAATGATTGAATATAGTGGGAGAAGGAGAAGAAGGAGTTGGGAATTATTCATTGGTAGGCAAGCTAAATAGGCGTGCCATTCGATGTGATAAGGACTACAGCGTAAGGATTGATGAAAATTTTTGGTTTTGTGAATAACAATATTAAAAACACAACAACTCAATATTATAATAATATTGAGTTGTAGAGATATGAGAAACACCATTGAGGGATGTCTAATAGTTGTGAAATTAATAGATTTCATCACTAAACATATATGATTGATATATGTTCTGATCACCTAAATTATCAAATATATTTGTCTTCATTTATTTAAGAGAGAGGGAAGTCTTAGAAGACTATTTTAATTTTCTTTCTATTATGGCCTTGAGCAAGTCATTTCAGCTCTCTGAACCTAAGTTCCTCATCTAAATGTGGAAATGATAAGACAGGCTCATCTTTCCTAAATGTAAGGCATGGGCCATATGAACTGATATGGGAAAGTATCTTGAAAACGTAAACAGTTAATACATATGCAATAAAAAGTTTATTATTTATTTTTGTTTATTTATTTTTTTTGAGACGGAGTCTCACTCTGTCACTCAGGCTGGAGTGTAGTGGCGCGATCTCGGCTCACTGCAAGCTTAGCCTCCCGGGTTCACGCCATTCTCCTGCCTCAGCCTCCTGAGTAGCTGGGACTACAGGCGCCCGCCACCACGCCCGGCTAATTTTTTGCATTTTCAGTAGAGACGGGGTTTCACCGTGTTAGCCAGGATTGTCTCGACCTCCTGACCTCATGATCCGCCCTCCTCGGCCTCCCAAAGTGCTGGGATTACAGACGTGAGCCACCGCGCCTGGCCCTAGTTTCTTTTATTAGTACGAAACTTGAGGAGGTGGAACATGTGTAATTCCTGTCACCGAAATTTGACTTTAAGGAATCTTCACATGCGTATTCTTCATGCACTGTGGAATCTCAGATGGCGTTGGCATTCTAAAGTTTTGTCTGTCAACTGGCTGTCAATGTTTCTAAGAACATCCGCACACTTTAATTGGAGTATTCAGTTATCATCTGGGAAACCACTGGGAATACTTTGACATCCAGGTGTTTCCCAGAGTGTTCTGTCAACTGAAAGGAAAAAAAATAAAACAACGACAAAAAACGGAGGCAAAATTAACATAAATAGAGTGTTTTGTTAGCAGTGGAAGTTATCTGAGTTACCGGCGGTGAATCTGTACAGGTCTACAGCAATCTCACTTCTTGCCTCCTCAGAAAAAAGAATTCGACTGAGGGGCGTAAGGCAGAAGAAGAGACTGAGGCAAGTTTTAGAGCAGGAGTGGAAGTTTATTAAAAGGCTTTAGAGCAGGAACAAAAGGAAGGAAAGTACACTTGGAAGACACAAACGGGCAACTTGAAGGACAAGTGCTCTGTTTGACCTTGGACTTAAAGCTTTATATGCTGGGAAACTTCTAGCAGCTTGCATCCCATTTCTCTTGATTCTTTCCTTACAGTGAACTGCCCGCATGTGCGGTGGCTTGCTAGCACTTGGGGGGTGAGCACACACAGTGTGTTTAGTGGAGTTGTACACATGCTCACCTGAGGCATTCTTCCCTTTTCTGCTGGAATGCCCCTGGACAGTCATATACCAGTTAAACTCCACCATGTTGCCCCTTAATGTGTATGCTTGAGCCCACTTGCCCAGTTCCCGAGCTCTTATTAGGAAGATGCTGATCACCAGTTTCAGGTGTTTTTATCTTTTTGGAAACTGCCTTTCCCTGGAGCTGGCTGTGACTAATCATTATTTTGGACAGGCAGTGTGACAACTGCCTGATCATAACCTGATAATTGCCTGACATTGTGCTGGGGTAGGGGGAGCCCTCTCCTGCCCGGCTCATGCCTGACTAGCTATCTACTGTAACAATTTGTGCCAAATTTGAGGACTATAACACAGGATCATAGATTCAACTTGCCCTAAATATACACTTCCATATACAGCAGTTACAAGTGGGTTTTAAAAACAAAGTGCATGGCGTGGGAAGTAAGGATAGTCCCCAAATTGTTTACTAAGAATTTACATCAAAATAGCATAAGTTATTCATTGGCTGTACATTATTCTTTGTATCATCAATTTCAGGAAAATGAAGATAATGAATGAGGCAGCTAGTCAGAGAACAAAGTGCCTTTAAACAATTGCCCCCAGGCTTAGGTGTAGGGGGCAAGACTGAAGTGTCATAATCATGTATCTCTCTGGGCCTGATAAATTTTGCATACCTCACATAGCTCAGATTGCTTTGAGCTGTTTTTCTTTTCTCAGATCTATATGCCTGAGAAGGTATTTTTGCTTGGATAAGAAAAAGGGCATGAAATTTGTAATTTTGCGGGGAAACAGGTTACAACTATAAAAGTTGTTGGTCCAAACGTATATTATAGGAACCTGAGTGGTTGTAAGACTTTACAAGATAATAGGTTTGAGTGACATAAGTATTAGAAATTATTCTTACACACTTCTTAGAGAAGCCTCTTTTTCTATTTATAGTAGCTTATATTTTGACAATAGGATTAGAAGGTGATTTGAAAGATGCATTCAAATACTGGGATCATTAGTGGCTACTATGAGTAACTATATGCCAATAAATTGGGAAATCTTGAAGAAATGGACAAATTCTTGTACACATGCAGACTACCAAGATTGAACCAGGAAGAAATCCAAAACCTGAGCCAACCAATAACAAGTAACAAGATTGAAGTGGTAGTAAAAGTACTCCCAGTATAGGTGGTATAGGTTTGCTATGTGTTGATTTCTTTTCCTGTAGACTCTAACTTGCAAACATGGCATAATGTTTGAGATTTATAACAGGAATACTGGAGGCCAAGATAATGAAATTTATAGATTGGTAGAGAAAAATGAGCCTCTTGGAAGTCATTTTGCATTAGAAGCCCTTTATTTTTATTTTAGTTATTTAAATAATATTCTCTAAAACCTGGGGTAGAAAGTTCACTCTCTACAAAATGCTTAACCGGAAACAGTGCTGGCTTCAATGCCACAAATTGGGTCTCTTGTCCTGTTTCAGATGCTCTCATGCAAATAGGCACATCTCTTTACCACTCTGACCTTCTGCTTACTCATGTGAAAGATGATGAAGAAATTGGTAAGATTATACTTGGGATTCCTTCTACCTCTAAAATTGAGTCATATCTTCTCAGAAGTCCTAAAATCCTTTTCAGTTTGGCTTTGGAAAGGTGTTACAACAAAGTAGACAATTTTGTATAATGAGGTAGGGTTCAGCCCTGAATAAAACTAAAATTTTCTGTGTTGCATGAAATGATGGATATAAAACATTTAAATAGAGAGCTCTTTCCTAGCTATGAACCCGCATTTTCAATTACTACATATTTAGCCATTATTGTTTTCTATCTCTTCTGTTTATCATCAGGCCATAATTGTTAGTTGTTTTCAGGTGGCCATCCAGGCATTGTAGATATTTGATGTAACCATTTGGGGAAGAAAATTACAACCATGTAGTATTAAGGATGCCTTGAGCATTGTTATCATATGGTATTTCCAGACAAAGCCATATAGAAATGCAGTGACTAGGCTAAAACGACACAGAATGTTTCTCTACACTACATTTCTACTCAAAGCATTTCTTTACTACGTTTTCTTCAGTTTTGTTTTATTTTCGTTCACAAAGAAAGCATAATAAGTTAATAAAGAAACACATAGACTAGTCTAACTTTCTAGCCTCTGTGGGACACTGCTTCATTAGCTGTAGTCAACATTTTAAAAAAATTATCAACACATTTCTGCTATGCATTTTTCTATTATATTGTTCCGGTCAGTAGTCAGTGTTTCTGCCTATGTTTCATTTTGCATATAGATGTCTCATTTTACCAGCTAATTGTGAAAAAATTTAGTTGAAATTTACCTATTCATTACCCTTTGGTCTGTGCAATATTGACAGCAATCCTCCTGTGACCATAATATTACAGTCCAGGAATGGTGGTTAGAAATAGGAAAGAACAGCTAGAAAGCAATGTATATCATGTCCATCAACCCAGAAGAAAGAGTTTGGCCAGTGTCAGCACTATGTGAATCACTTGTGGGTGACTATCCATAGACAAAATTACAATTAAATTGAATAAATGTAGCATACACTAAAAGTCATACCTACAGTCTGGGATCTCCTTGAGCTTACAATCTGACAGAAGTAAGACAAGTTAGTGTTTGGGGAAAATTTATTCTGTTATGGATAACATCACTAGTCTTCTGTGCTGATTTGACTGATTTCCTATCTGTTCCACCTAAGGCTGTCCCATGACAGAGAAAGCCAACTTACAGTCAAGGGAATCTATGCAACTGCTCCACTGACCATGCCCACTCTCCAGTTTCATAGGTAATTCAAGGTAGATTAAGACAACACAATTACAAAGGCCTCAGTAAAAGACAAATTTAAAGAATTTTGAGACTGGCTTTGTGGAATAGGCAGAATTTTGACAGGCACAAATAATAATAAAGGGAGAAGGAGATCAATTTGTAAGAATGAATAACATTAGGAAATGGAAGGTGGCCAAAAACTAAAGAGTAAGGAGAGATTTCTGGAAGGGGCAAGTGGTGTAATTTATTAATAGCTGCAACACTGGGAGAGGAGCTTTTGTAGTTAGAGAATGACATCATCAGTGAGCAATATTCTGAAAAATGGAAGACAAGTAACTAATACCTGATATAGTATAGTTCACGCTTGCATTGTCAGAGACAAACAGAAGGGCCAAGTCCATGAAAATATTATCTCTATCTTTCAGGAAAGCAGAGGTAGGAGCAGAGGCAGAAGTAAGGTCAGGGTCATAGAGAGATGTGGGAGCAGAGTAAAGAAAACAAAGAACTGCATTTAATCAGCTACTGGCATTTATGACAGAGGCAGAATAGGAAAAGTTAGAGCTCAAAAATATAATAATTTGACAAATTTGTCTTCTGGTAGGTTGGAGTTCAAGGAATTGATTTTTAGTACATTGGGCTGCTTCCAGTGCTCAGTGACCATAAACTATTATTTTTACTTTAACTTGTATTTATTAAGGTTGCACAATAGTGGGTCCTCTGCTCATATCCCCCAATAGCAGCAATAATTTCACAGCCATCCATGGACAAGTGCCTTTGTAGGAGATTTGAGACCAAGGTAGGAGACTGCAAAATCCTGGCAGAGCCCAAGACCAAGGAGGAATGTTTAGAGAGGGCAGGCCACACACAGGTGGGAGGCTCACTGACTGTGTTCCCAGCTACAGACTTGGAAATGGCCTTGTGACCCCTGTGGTCTCTTCTATATGGTACTGCAATCATAACCATTCATCAAAGTACTTGGGAAAAGTCATGACCACCTCTTTTTTCAGTGACTAGTCTACAAATCTCAGTCCCTGTTGTGGACTCTGAAGCAGCCCCATAAGTTAACTCAAGCCCCTCTCAGCTGCAGAGTAGACCTGCCTCTATAGGAGTCCACCAGAAGACATATCCTTCTGTGCCCCTAGAGGCAGGATTGCCTAACTTGATACCAGTATAGATCTTGAAGTGGCCCTGCAACCCAGCTCCTGCGTCTGCTACCCATGGTTTAGGAAAATATTGCTTACCCAGGAACCCAGCAGGAGGTACACCTATATGTGCCCCCAGAGGAAGGCCTGCAGACTTTGGTCTTGGCTGTGAACCATGAAGCAGCCCTTTGACTTGGTTCAATTCTCTGTCATCCATAGTAGAGTGACAGTTCTGACTTCCCAGGGACACACTCAGTGGCACAGCGGGAGCCTTCCCTGGGACCTAGAATGAGCCACACCCATCTGTGCACCTGGAAATAGTCCCACCATCTGTAGATCTAAATGCGGACCCTAAAGTGGACACTTGGCCCCATATCAGCCCTACTGATCAAGGTCTTGGAGGCAATCCAGTCCATTCAGGACCAGGCGGCACCCATGCCCACTGAAGCCCCTGGTAATGAAGCCACCACATGTGGACTCCGCTGTGGATCCTGTAGCAGTTAATTAGTCTGTTCTCAGCCTGCTATAAATACTTGAGACTGTTTAATTTGTAAAGAAAAGAGGTTTAATTGGCTCAGGGTTCTACAGGTTGTACAGGTAGTGGCTTCTGCTTCTAATGAGGCCTCAGGAAACTTACAATAATGGTGGAAGGTGAAGGGAAACCAGGCATGTCTTAACATGGCTGGAGCACAAGCAAAAGGGAAAGAGAAGGGGGAGGTGTCACACATTTTTAAGCAACCAGATCTCATGAGAACTTACAGTATGAGAATATACAGTAACAAGGGGGAATGGTAGTAAAACATTCATGAGAACTCCACACTCATGATCCAATTGCTTCCCACAAGGCCCCTCTTCCAACAATGGGGATTACAATTCAGCATGAGATTTGAGCAGGGGTGGGAGAGTGGGGGAAGACGGGAGGGGGGCACACAGATTTAAACCATGTTAAGCATCTGTGTGACCTGACTCCAACCCCACCCGACTGCATTTTAGGAGGTAATTCTATAAGCCAAGCGACCCAAAGCAGAAGATATTTATCTGCTGAAATCCGTCTCTACAATTTGGAAGAATTGTTTGGTCCTTCAAATGCACAGGCACATAGGTGACGAAGAATCAGGCAAACATGACAACACCAAGGAAACTCATAAAGTTCCAGTAAATGACCCTAAAGAAATCAAGGTATACAAATTTATTGAATAATAATTCAAAGCAACTATTTTAAAGAAATCAGCTTGATGCAATAAAACACAGATAGAAAACTAAATACAATTAGAAAAACAATGCATAACATATCAACATTACAGTACTAGAATATTCTACATTTGATTTATGTATTTACCATCACCAGTGAGTTTTATGCTTTTATATGGTTTTATTATTGTTACTTAGCATCCTTTCATTTCAACTTACAGAACTCCATTTAGCATTTCTTGTAAGGAAGGCGTAGTGGTGATGAATTTTCCTGTTTTTTGTTTGTCTGTGAATATCTTTATCTGTCATTCATTTCTGAAAGACATTTTTGCCGGGTATAGCATCCCTGGCTGGCAGTGTTTTGCTTTTCATGTTTTGATTATATTATTTAACTCCCCCATGGCTTGCAAGGTTTCCCTTGAGAAGTGTGCTGATAGCTTTATGTGGGGTCCCTTTTGAATGACAAGTCTCAATTCTCTTGCTATTTTCTAGATTCTCTCTTCGTGTTTGACTTTCGACAATTTGATAATAATGTGTCTTAGAGTAATCTTTAGTTTGTCTTGCTTGGGGATACTTTGCAACTCACGATTCTGGATGTACATATCCACCCCAAGATTTGGGAAGTTTTCAGTCAGCATTTATTTATATAATCTTTCTGCCACTTTCACACTCTCTTATCTTGTAACTCCCATAATTCATATATTCTTATGTTTGATAGTGTCCCATAGGTTCCTTATGCTTTCTTCACACTTTTTCATCCTTTCTTGTTTTTGTTCCTCTAATTGGCCAATTTCAAATGACCTCTTTTCAAGTTCACGAATTCTTCTGTATGATCAAGTCTACTGTTGAAACTATCTAATAAATGTTTTAGTTAATTCATGTGTTCTTCAGCTCCAAGATTTATGTCTATTTTTTATGGTTTCTATTTCTGTATTAAATTTCTAATTTTTTTCATACATTGTCTTTCTAATTGTATTTAGTCTTCTATCTGTGTTTTATTGCATTACATTGATCTTCTTTAAAATCGTTATTTTGTATTATTATTCAGGAAATTTGTATACCTTGATTTCTTTAGGGTAATTTACTGGAGTTGCATGAGTTTCCTCAGGTGTTGTCATGTTTGCCTGATTCTTTAACATCCATGTGCCTGTGCATTTGAAGGAGCAAACAATTCTTCCAAACTGTAGACACTGATTCCAGCAGATAAGTATTTTCTGCTGTTGGGTCCCTTGGCTTATGGAATTGCCTCTTGAAATTCAGTCTAGTGGGGCTGGAACCAGGTTACGTGGCTGCTAGATATGGTTTGGATCTGTGTCCCCCGCACCCAAATATCATGTTGAATTGTAATCCCCAGTGTCAGAGGAGAAGCCTGGTGGGAAGTAATTGGATCATGGGGGTAGAGCTCTCACGAATAGTTTAGCATCATCCTCCCTTGGTATTGTATGGGGAGTGAGTTCTCAGGAGACCTCGTTGTTTAAAATAACGTTTAACTCTAGAATAAGAGTTAAAAGACAAAAAGTATTAAAAATAAATATAGCTACAATAATTTCTTGGTGGATACATAATATAAAAAATGTAAAGTTTTACTTCAACAGTGTAAAATGTGGGCTGGGCGGCGGTAAAATTGTAGCATTTTTTATATGTAATTGAAGCTAAGTTGTCAACAACATAAGAGAGAATGCAATAAGTACAAGATGATTAATCTTAGCCTCATGATAACCACAAAGCAGAAAACTCTATTAGATCACAAAAGTTAAAGAGAAGGGATTCAAAGTGTAGCAGTACAAAAAATAAATCAGGAAGGAAGCCAGCAAGAGAGGAAGAAAGGAACTACAACATAGTCAGGAAATAACAAAATCACAATAGTGTGTCCTTGCTAATTACTAATTAATTTATGTAAATGTACTGAATTATTCAATCAACAGAGTGCTTGAATGGATAAAAATATGAGATCCAACCATATTGTGTTGATGAAAGACTCTCTTTATGCTCAAGGACACATGTAGGCTGAAAGTGAAACAATTGAGAAAGATATTTCACATAAATGGTAACCAAGAGATCAGGTGTGGCTATACTTATATCAGACAGAATAGACTATCACTCAAAATCTGTCTTGAGAGACAAAAAAGTCCACTAGGTAATGACAAAAGGGTCAATTCATCAAGAGGATATAACAATTGTAAATTTATATATATCCAACATTGGAATACCTAAATATATAAAACAAATATTAATGTAAGCGAAGGGAGAAATAGACAGCAATACAATAATAGTATGGAGTTTTAACACCCCACTTGCAACAATGGATAGATCATCCAGAAAGAAAATCAAAAAAGAAACATCAGACTTGAATGACACTATAGGCCAATGGACCTAACAGACATGTACAGAATATTCAATTTAACAGTAGCAGAATATATGTTCTTCTCAAGTGCAAATGGAACATTCTCCAGGATAGGTCTTATATTGGGCCACAAAAGAAGTCTTAGCAGATTTATAAAGACTTGAAGTCATTATCAAGTATCTTTTCTGACCATCATGGTATGAAACTAGAAATCAACAGCAGTAAAAATTTTAGAAAATTTACAAATAGGTAGAAATTAAATAACTCACCCCTGAACAACCAAAGGGTTAAAGAAAAAGTCAAAAGGGAAATCAAAATGTATCCTGAGAAAAACTAAAATGGAAACACAACATAGCAAAACTTATGGGATGCAGTAAGATCAGCCCTGATAGGGAAGTTTATAACTATAAATGCCTAATAAAGGAAAAAAATCAAATAAACAACCTAACTTTATACTCCAAGAAAATAGAAAAAGAAGAACAAATTAAAACTAAAGTTATCTGAAGGTATACATACAAAAGAATATTATTCAGCCATAAATAAGAAGGAGGTCCTGCCATTTGTGACAACATGGATAAACCTGGAAGACATTATGCTAAGTGAAATAAGCCAGACAGAGAAATACAGACATTGCATGATCGTTCTTATATGAAGAATCTTAAAAAATTGTTTGCCTAGAAGCAGAGAGTAGAAAGATATTTGCCAGGAGCTGGGATGGGGAAATTGGGGATATGTACATCACAAACACTGAGTTATAAGATGAATATATTCACGGAATCTAATATATAGCATCGTGACTACAGTTATAACACTGTATTTTTTACTTGAAGTTTTCTCAAAGAGTAAAATCGAAGTGTCTTCAACACACAGAAAAACGCACACATACACAAAATAAAACACAAAATAGTAACTACGTGAGATTTTTATGTGTTAATTCCTTTTATTGTCGTATAATCATTTTATAATCTACATGTATATCACAACATCACATTGTACACCTTGAATATATACAATTGTTACTTACCAATTATAGCTCAATAAAGCTGAAGAAATAATTTACATTTAGCGATGCTTAAGTTTAAACTTCATTTTAATTAACTTTTTCTTGATCACGTTTTTTCAAATTGCAAATGAAATATGTACTTTTCGTTACAAGTGAAATAACATAATAGATCCCGATAGCTCCACCCACAACCCATGTTAACCACTCTACTTTCCTCCATGTTCATATAAAATACATATACATGTACACACACTTAATACTAATAGACATATACACAGTTTTTTGGGTCGTTTCATGCTTTTAAACTTTGGATCATGTATGTGTCTTTACATCTTTGTTTTTCTTACTCAGGAAAGCCTCATAAAATCTTGAGTCAACTTATAGAGCTCTAATTTATTATTTATAAAATTCTGCATAATAGCCCATGATGTTGGTGTATGCTAAATCATTTGAATTATGTCTCCGTTTTGTGGACCGGACAGTCTCCAAGCTTTGTGACACCATGTGCAATGTTCTAGTGAATTGTTTTGTGTATTTAGGTATTGGGACTTTTATTTCCATGTGAACAGGATTATTAGTATCTTTGTTTCTTATTTTTTACTAGATACACGTATGTATTACTTCTGCAATTTGCAAAACATCTAAAAGATGCATATTTTCATTTAAAATATTATTCCACACCACTGGAGTCTTAAATTGGGTTCCTGAGAAGCAGACTCTAGAGAGAAACTTGCATTCAGGAGGTTTCTTGGATATTCCATTAAGAATCAACACCTGCAAGGGAGGGGAAAAGGATTGAATAGAGGGAGAAGGTTAACTGTGATGCAGGTGCCACAGATTTTCCATCTGATTCAACAAGAAGCTCTGGAGTTTGTCCAGAGCTTCACAGTTGTCCAGAATTGAGGCAGAGGAGCTGGGCCTTCATAGCCCTGCACTGACCAATCATTGTACGTAGCTGCCCTTGGGGAAGAGACATAACCTTGAGCAAAGCAACTCCTTTAGATCAAGGGCAAGGCCCAGAAAAGATCACAGCTGTGAGCCATTAGCAGTCAACACTCCTGGCAGCTGGGGAATTAAGTGGCTGAGTCCTGAAGTGGTATCTAGGCAGTACATCACAGCATTCACTACAACCAGTAATTAAAAATTCAAATGAAAACAAAAAATAATACCTAAAATGTACTGAATGCTAGAAGCATACCAATTTGTCAAAAATCAATTTGTTAGAAGCCAATTTTTCAAATGATCAATTTGTCAAGTTACTGAGGATTACTAGGTCAAAGGGTGAGTGTCTCTTTTTCTTTTAAAAGATGATGCCAGATTGGTTTCCCAGATAGCTGTATGACATTCACTTCCATCCGCAATGTGAGAGAACCAGTTTATCTTATTTTGCTGCCAGCATTTCTGATAACTATTTTGAAGAGTAAGTGAGTCAAGGAGTATATCTAGGTATAAAGCAGTAGGGAATGGCCTAACCTCTGGAAAACTGGGAATTGCATACCTAATTAAAAGACTTTGAAATTCAGTTATTTAGAAGACTGCAATGTTGGACAAGCAAAATAGATCTTCAGGACTTTCCTCAAGAGCTGATAGTTTGGGACCCCCTGTTTTAAAAAGAGTATATATTGTGGAATAGAAAATTCCATAGCTAAGCGAATAGAGACTTTCCTTGTTTTATAACAAAGAGATAGCAAGAATGTTTAAGGCAGTCACCTATGATGTTTGTTTTAATTTGGGGCAAGATTAGGTATGAGAGAGTTTTCAGATCTTATGATGAACCAATATCTTAATTAAAAACATTTTCGGCCAGGCGCGGTGGCCCATGCCTGAATCCCAGCACTTTGGGAGGCCGAGGCGGGCAGATCACCTGAGGTCAGGAGTTCGAGACCAGCCTGACCAACATGGAGAAACTCGGTCTCTGCTAAAAATACAAAATTAGCCAGGCGTGGTGGTGCATGCCTGTAATCCCAGCTACTCCGGAGGCTGAGGCAGGAGAATTGCTTGAACCTGGGAGGCAGAGGTTGCGGTGAGCCGAGATCATGTCATTGCACTCCAGCCTGGGCAACAAGAGTGAAACTACATCTCGAAAACAAACAAACAATCAAACAAAAAATATGTTTTCTAGGTCAGCATGGTGGCTGATGCCTGTAATCTCAACATGTTGGGAGGCTGAAGTGGGACGATCACATGAAGCCAGGAGTTCAAGGCCAGCCTGGACAACAGGGAGAAACCCCGTTTCTACTAAAAATAAAAAAAATTAGCCAGGCATGGTGTCACGTGCCAGTAATCCCAGCTACTCGGGAGGCTGAGGCACCAGAATCACTTGAACCCGGGAGGTGAGGTTTCAGTGAGCCAAGATCACACCACTACACTCCAGCCTGGGCAACAGTGAGACTCTGTCTCAAAAAAACCACCAAAACAAAACATGTTTCCTCAAAAATCTATGGAACAGATATATTTTGTGGTTAAAAAACTTTCTGTTTATCTAAGATGTATTAAAATTACATCTTTAGCACTCTTGAATTATACAAATTTATGCAATATCAACTTCTCTGCTCACTAATTGCTTTGTTTTTCAAATGGAAATTCACTGAATGCCTACTATATTTTAACCACTATGCTAGGACTTGGGATTCAATAGTGAACTGGGGAGGCATGGAGCTTACATACTAGTGGGAGAGACATAGAAATAACCAAACAAGGTAACAAAAGAATAATTTCAAGTTGGAATAAATGCTATGAAGAAAACAGCAAAAAGACTGAGAGACAGCATGTGAAAATTTAGCATGTTACATTCTGCTAGGGGAAACAGGTGGGTGAAAAAAGATACTAGGAAAAGGGGGCCCGAGTAGGAGAGCAAGGGAAAGAGAATAGACTCTGAGGCCCATCTCTGCTCTGTCATTGACTGGTTTCATAACCTTGGACAAGCCATTTTACAGGTTCCTGGCTGGACTTTCTTATTTGTGAAGTGACATTACTGGAATCTACCTGAAAAAGTTGTGAAAAGTAGATGAATTATAAAATGGAAAGACTATAGAATGCTGCTGGGCACGTAGTAAAATTAACTTTCATGATTATAACTTGCAGAGTTGATGTATGAATTCACAGACTCACCAGCTGAAAATGAAAGTGTGAAATGAAAGATGAGCAAGGCAACATTTTAAAGAGGCTGCAAGTATTTGTTATAAAAGAATAGTGCTTTCTGCAGTTCCATCTACCATTGTCCTTCTTATACTTTGTGCAATAGAAATAACAGAGTAAAATTTCTAGGTCCCACACTGCTGTATCATGCCTGGGCCTGGAATGCTCTCCTTGTTTCACTTTTATCACCTCCGACCTCGTGAACCACCTTTCCAATTTGAGGTCAGATACCACCACCTCCAAGAAGCCATGTCTGTCTCTCCCTCCTCTCAGACAGCATATCAGATCTCTCTCTGTATAAGATCTACACATTGCATATTATGGAATTCTGTGTTCTGACACTGTGTTCCCATCTGTTTCCGTGGCTCTTTCTCATAAGAACTGTGAGTATCTCAATGACAAGGATTCTGTGTCACACCCATCTTCTCATCTCCAAAATTTAACATGGTGGTGATTCATGTATAGTAGGTTTTCAATAATTATTTGTTGAATGAATGAGTGCATAAATGAATATTTTTATTGACATCATTCATAATTTTAGCGGACTTTCAACAATTGCACAGAGGCACAGATGAATTAGTGCTACGATAAAGAAATAGGCAAGCAGTAAAATTGGCTATGAGAAATAGTAGTAGCAACATTAATCGCTAGTTTTTTGTACATACTGTATTTAATCTGCTTAACAGCCCTATTAGATAATTCCAATTATTATCCATATTTTCAGAAGTAATGAATATGAGGCTCAAAGGGGTTAAGCTGCTTGTGCCAGATTATATAGCTAATAAACCATGTATTGCTTTGTATACTACTTGAGCTTTCACTAGCTAGAGTGGTACTGTTTTGAAACCATGATATTTGAAATAGGTTATGACAACATAATGATACAAATATTTTAACATGTTATGATTAAGTAATTTTGGGAAACACTGCATCTTCCTCTTGAGGATGCACATTAAAAACTTCAGAAGTCCTGAAATAAAGAATTCAATTGCTTTTCTGAACATAGCTTAGCTTAACTGATGACAGAGCTTTATTTTTTTCACAGAACAACAATTGTTATTCAAAAAAGATACAGAGGAATATACTTTGAGAATTACTCACTAATATATGGAAACAAAACAGAAAATTTAGTCTCATATAATCGTGTATAAAATATACTGAGTCTATTTAGTTCCTAAACTCTCTTCTAGAGTCAAGATTGTTTCTACTAACTGAACTTGTTTAGATAAGACTATGGCAGTATAAGGCCAGGCTATAAGCAAGGAGGAGATGACACTGTACATAAAAGTCTTACGTAAAATTATCTGTGCACTGCTGTCTGCAAAATGTTAAGACATATGTAAAGAGACAAATAATGCTTACCACATTATCTATGTGTCTGATGAAAATGACAATACGGTATTTAGGGTAAGATATGCCCCTATCAGAAAAATAAACTTATGTAGCTTTTTAGCATATACTTTTTTTTAAATTGAAAAGCTGCTATATATTATTGCAAAGAACTTAACTGTATTTTAGGTTGCACGTACATAGGACAAATGACAGAAATAATTGATGATCATTTAGAAAAATTCCATTAATGAAGAGAGTAAATCTGTGAAAATAATGTCATTTGGAGACCTTTCGAATTCCCGGCTAACCATCTTTGTATTGAATGTTGCCACATGATGTCAGTGCCTGGGTCTAGTGGTATAATTGTGTTGGCATCAAGTGCTACTACTTGGCCTCGAACTAGGGAGGAAAGATTAGGTGTGGGCATTACATGGAAGTGTAATGTTTGCACCAAGTGAAGGTCAAATTATATTATGGAATGTTGTATAATTTAAGACTTGAAAATGTCTGGACAATAGAAAAATTGTGGGAAGAATGGAATCATCACACAGTCCTTGGTATCGTAGGCATACAAAGCCCAAAGATGGAGGCCAGTCAGTGCCATATTCATTTCATGTGGTACTCTCGTTTTTGTAGATATTATGATTTTGTTGTTATTTAATTATACTTTTGTTTTATGGTATGATGAGAGCTATGGCAATGAAGACAACGAATTTGCACCTAGTTTTATATTTGTATACACTTAAGCAACATTCTAATTAAAACAATTGTCATCACTGAGAATCTGACCTACTCTAATTGGTTACGGTTTTCTAAATAGAAAATGAATGAGCAATGTAAATCTTGTAACTCAGTTGTCCTCAAGTGGGAAAATATGGAAATGGGTGAAGGCATGGTAGTTGTCACAAAGCCTGGGCACTGCTCCAGTCAACTACCGTGATTTATAGGAAAGTGGCCAGGATGCTAAATGTTCTGTGAGTGCTCAAAATTGACTTGAACAACTAAGAATTGTCTTGCCAACAATGTCTGTTGTACTAATGTTTAAGTCCTATTGATAATACTAGGGGTTTTTTTTTTTTTTTTTGGATTGACTCCCACCTTATTTGCGTCACTGTAATGTTTGAGGCAAATTTGAGCCGAGCTCTAGCAGTTGCCCTGTGCCATAGGATCCATATGTGTGCATGCTCATCTACCTCCTTGCTTTAATATTTTCCCATTCTCTTTCCTCTTCATTTAGAATTATTTACTTATTTACATCCAATCTCATTCCATAAAGGATGTGAGTGTGTTTGTGTATGTGTCTATACACACCTGATTGAGCAACTGTCTAAATTGGACAGGAAGTATTTGGTTTATATTTGTTTATATTTGTTTACTATTGTTTCATTTCTTTACACAATATGTTTTTCGCCTATATTTGTATCTCCAATAGATTATAACATCTTTTAATCTTTCACACCACCACATAGTCCAGGGTTTCTTCTTATTTCCATACAGTACACATTTCTTAACCTTTTTTAGCCTCAATTTTATCATCTGTCAAATGGAGAAAAGGCACATACCTTGTGAGTTTGTTGTAAGGTTTAAATGAGAAATAAGAAAGGGCATAGTTTAAGTTAGTGACTACCACATAGTAAGTGGTTAAAATTTAGCTATATAAAGCTATTTGCATTTTTTTCAATGAATCCCTGCAAATTTGTGATAGTTCCATTAGAAAAATAATCAACACTTTAGAGCTGAACAGGAACATAAACTTATTGCTACAGTGGAGCAAATTGGAGCCCAGAAAGAGAAGTCACTCTTGTCCAGTACTGGACAGTTCTAGGAAGTTTTCTTATTTTCACTTGAATGTTTTCCCATTCTATCCCCCTTGAACCCTGGAAGCTAATAAAAATGTTAAGGAATGGGGTGACAACAGAGCTAATAATCTCTTTAAATAATAAAATTATTTAAAGTTTAAATGAGCTGAGAAAACAGGATGACAAAAGAATATTTATTTTTAAATGACAACCACATTTGTTTTGTTTGTGTTTTTTTAAAATCAGAATAAAAAATCCTCTGTGAGATTTAAATGTCCACTATAATGTGAACGGTAGTAAGCTGATTGCCAGAATATACTTTGATCACCTATCTTACTCACTGGTAGTTTTGACCAAGAAAATGGGTTTTTATTTAGGTTTTTTAAGGGCATGTTACTGCCACTTCCCCAGAAACATATTGAAAATACTTGCCATGAATCTCTGAAGCAGGCATATTATATTACCAATCTGGTTTTTATATGCTGGTTATCACATTGAGACATGCTTTCACTTACCTTTCAATTTTAAAAAGGCCGGTGATACTTACACATCCAAGTGGACATAATTCTTTTATCCTGTATAAATTTCCTATGGCAAACTGTGTTTCTTTTTAAAACTATTTATTGAGGTATAATGCATATACAAAAATTGCAAATATGTAATATATACAATTTGATGTTTGGACATATGCATGAAACAGTGAAACCATCACTGCAATCAAGGTAATAGCCTTTAAAAAAATAAGAAAACTGTGTTACCCCTTGAAATTGCCTTTTTTGATATGCCAACAGCAGTGGCCAAATAGCCAGGACATTTTCAGCTCTGTGTCACCAAATTTATTTTGCTTTTGGACAGTTTGACCTACCCTTGAACTTATCTATGTCATGCTGCCCAACTTATTTCCTATGTTTCAACACTATCATTAAGAAACTCATTTTTTTTTAGATTAACTGGAACCCTTGAAAAAGATTTCATGTTGCTTCTTCTGTGGTTTTTCTCATTTGATAGCAATGAAAATGAGATAAAGCAAAGACAAAAGTGAGATTCCAATATAAAACAATACCTTAGCTTTTTCTCATTTCCATTTTTCTTTGAAATGTATTTGTAGTTTGTATCTGTGGAAGGCCTTTTTCATTACATGATGCATAAACATGAAGAATGTGTAGTGATACGCATGCTGCTTGTGTCTGGGCTGCTCTTTATGCTTATATTTTCTTGCCCTTGGCAAGAAATAAAAAGTGATTTTGCAGTTTTCTTCACTGATTTTTTATGAGTATAAAATACTTACTCATAATATTTTTCATAGATCTTTTAGTAATGTGGTTGTCAGATAAAACCTTTCCTCTCTGGGTTGTTGATTTTATGGTAACAACCAGAAGGTGAGTAATTTCAATCACTTGACAACATATTAGGATTAAAGCAAAAATAAGTAGGATCTTTGCATGTCTTCAAATATGCATCATATACCAAATAAAGCAGGATCAATGAAAGTCTTGATAAATATCTGCTGTTTTTTATCTACCAAATTTCTGTTGGAGTTCCTTAAGTTGTTAGAAAAAATCTAAACGCAGAGGCTGCCACCTGCTATTGCCCATGGTACAGGCAACCCAAAGCAAATGCCAAGAGTTTTATTGAGTTCTTTTCTCAATTTGTTATTGCATCTGATCTCATTCATTGCAATAGATGTCACATGATGCAGACAGACAGAGCAAGGTGAATGAAACAGATTCCAAATGGCAAAATGGACATTTTATTGTGTTTGTATTTATTTTCTGAAGTAGAATGAGTACTAAAGCAGTCTAGAATTGATATAAAGCATCCTCAAGTGTGATTGGCCAGGGTGTGCTTACTGCTTTGACTGTTTTATTAGTACCAAGTGGTGGAAACACTAGGGAGACATTCCCATCTTCCCAACAAGTGGAAACTTAATTATCACAGTGTCCTTTGCGCTAAATATTTCCTTTACTAATCTTTTGTATTCTGCTTGGGTCCTCAACATTGGTCGTGTCATCAGAATTCACTTAACAGTTGCATTGTTCATCATCCCCCTTTTTGGCGAATGGCCACTCACTGTTACCCAAACTCTGCAGTTCAGTGGTTATCAATCACATCAAATAAGGCCATGCCTGATATAAGCCTGATGAACAATCTCTATAGCATAAAGAGCCAAGAATATATTAGAGTGATTCTACAGATGATATAATTGTTCAAGTATACTGGAAGAATTAAAAATGATGTTAAAAACAGAAGCACTATGGAAAGAGAAAAAGATGACCTTTTAGCTTCACAGATGAGATAGACACCCAGTGGTTGCATTCTTGGTGTATGTGTCCGTTTTTACACTGCTCTAAAGATATTACCAAGACTGGGTAATTTACAAAGGAAAGAAGTTTAATTGACTCACAGTTCCACATGTCTGGGGAAGTGTCAGGAAACTTACAATCATGGAGAATGAGGAAGCAAGCATCTTCTTCAAAAGGCAGCAGAAGAGAGAAGAATGAGGAGCACAGGGGGAAGAGCCCCTTATAAAACCATCAGATCTCATGAGAACTCACTCACTATCATGAGAACAGCATGGGGGAAACTGCCCCCATGATCCCATCACCTTCCACTTGGTCTCAACACAGGAGGATTATGGAGATTACAACTCAAGATGAGATTTGGGTAAGGACACAGAACCAAACCATATCCCTTGGTGACATGAAGTACTGTGTTCTGAATTTCCAGTGAAAATTCTCTGGAGACACTGGGCGTGTGCTTCCAATGTTTAATTCAAATATTACTCATATACCTTTGTGGAAAGGGAGAACCGTATTGGGTATATTTTATGTAATCTTGGGAAACTTGGGGGACTAGAGTGAGGAATAGGCCTCCTATTATTGAGGGTTTATATAAAATGCACAATTACATCAGTGACTCAAACCCATAGTATAAATACTGATGGGAGGAACAACAGCCATTATGTTTTCTTCTCCACTCAAACAGGAAAGATCAAATCTCTATCATGTTGTGTATTGCGTATAGGTCTATAAATTCAACTCCTACATTATACTAACTATTCAGATTCACAAAAAGTAAGACAAAAAGAGATTTGTCTCTGTCATTTCTATGAAGGACTAAATCTCTACTCATCTCACAAATGTGTCAGAGAACAATAGATGGTACTATTGGATAGCACAGTGCAAATCCATCTTCATTGTTGAAAAATATCGTAAATGTTTCTGAGAACAGCTTTGATTAGCAAATGGATTAGCAAATGCAATTCCTTATCATTGGTATCATAGGAACCGCCATAGGAAGAGAATGGTAAATGGCTAGAAAGTGCAGAGTTCCAGGAAAGCTTTTCCAAGATCATGAAAACCATCAATATGCTAGTACAACACAGATGAAAGAGGATGGGTGTTGGTGTCTGAGGTAGAAAGAAATGAAGTAGGATTGTGTTCCGGATTTGGCTTTTAGCTTGGCTGTTGTTGGTGTTTAGGAATTCTAGTGAAGTTTGTATGTTGATTTTGTGTCCTGAAACTTTGCTGAAGTTGTTTATCAGCTGAAGGCACTTTGGGGCCAAGACTATGGGGTTTTGTATATATATAGAATCATGTCATCTGCAAACAGGGATAATTTGATTTCTTCTCTTCCTGTTTGGATGCCCTAATTTCTTCCTCTTCCCTGATTGCTCTGGCCAGGACTTCCAAAACTATGTTGGAATGGTGAGATAGTGTATTCTTGTCTTGTGCTGGTTTTCAAGGGGAATGCTTCCAGCTTTCATCCTTTCAGTATGATGTTGTTTATGGGTTTGTCATAGATGGCTCTTATTATTTTGAGGTATAATCCTTTAACACCTAGGTTATTGAGAGTTTTTAAATGAAGGAATGCGAAATGTTATCAAAAGACTTTTCTGCATCTAGTGAGATCATCATGTGGTGATTCTCTTTAGTTCTGTTTCTGTGATGAATCACATTTACTGATTTGCATATGTTGAATCAACTTTGGATCCCATGGATAAAGCCCACTTGATTCTGATGGATTATCTTTTTGATGTGCTTCTAGATTCAGTTTGCAAGTATTCCGTTGAGGATTTTTGTATCAATGTTCATCACGGATATTGGCCTAAACTTTTGTTATGTTTTGTCTCCACCACGTTTTTGTACCAGGATGATGCTGGTCTCATGGAATGAGCTGTGGAGGAGCCACTTCTCCTCAAATTTTTTTTATAATAGTTTCAGTAGGAATGGTTCTAGCTCTTCTTTTTACATCTGGTAGAATTTGGCTGTGTATCTCTCTGACCCTGGGCTTTTATTGATTTTAGGCTATTTACTACTGATTCAATTTCAGGGTTAATTATCGATCTGGTCAGGTAATCATTTTCTTCCTGGTTCAGTCTTAGGAGGGTGTATGTGTCCAGGAATATACCCATGTCTTCTAGGTTTTCTGGTTTACATGCGTAGTGGTATTCAGAATCTCTGATGCTTGTTTTTATTTCTGTGGGACTAGTGGTAACGTTCCTTTTTTGTTTCTTATTGCATTTATTTGCTGATTCTCTCTTTTCTTCTTTATTAATATCTGATATGGTTTGTCTCTGTGTTCCCACCCAAATCTCATGTCTAATTGTATTCCTGACATGTTGGGCGAGGAGCCTGGTGGCAGGTGACTGAATCATGGGGGCAAATTTTCCCCTTGATGCTCTCATGATAGTGAGTTCTCAGGAGATCTCATCATTTAAAAGTGTGTGGCGCTTCCCCCTTCTCCCTGCCACCATGTGATTCCAAGTTTCCTGAGGTCACCCAAGCCGTGCAGAACTAACTGTGAGTCAATTAAACCTCTTTTCTTCATAAATTACCTAGTCTCAGGTAGATGTAAATCCATCTTCATTGTTGAAAAATATCTTGAATGCATCTGAGAACAGCTTTGATTAGCAAATGGATTAGCAAATGGCAATTCCTTATCGTTGGTATCATAGGAACTGCCATAGGGAGAGAATGGTAAATGGCTAGAAAGTGCAGTCACAGAAAAGCTTTTCCCAGACCATGAAAACCATCAATATGCTAGTACAACATAGATGAAAGAGGAGAGGTGTTGGTGTCTGGGGTAGAAAGAAATGAAGTAGGATTGTGTTCCCGATTTGGCTCTTGGCTTGGCTGTTGTTGGTGTGTAGGAATGCTAGTGAAGTTTGTGTGTTGATTTTGTGTCCTGAAACGTTTGCAGTGTGCAAATGGACTAATACAATATATTACTTAATTTTTCAAAAAAAAAAAAAACCTCTGGACTTGTTGGTCTGTTGAATGGTTTTTTGTGTCTTCATCTTTGTCAGTTCAGCTTGGTTATTTCTTGTCTTCTGCTAGCTTTGGGGTTGGTTTGTTTTTGGTTCTCTAGTTCTTTTACTTGTGATGTAATGTTTTCAATTTAAGATATTTCTGCTTTTTTGATGTGGACATTGCCCAGAAGAATATCATACCTAGGAATATAGCTAACCAAGTAGTTCTAAAATCTCTGCAATGATAATTTAAAAACACTGCTCAAAAAAATCACAGAAGACACAAACGAGTGGAAAAACATTTCATGCTCATAGACAGGAAAAAATACTATCATTAAAATGGCCATACTGCCCAAAGCAATTTACAGATTCAATGCAATTCCTGTCAACCTACCAATGGCATTTTTCACAGAACTAGAAAAACCTATTTTAAAATTCACATGGAACCAAAAAAGTGGCTGAATAGCCAAAGCAATCCTAAGCAAAAAGAACAAAGCTGGAGACATCATGTTACCTAACTTCAAACTATAATACAAGGCTACAGTAACCAAAGCAGCATGATACTGGTACATAAACAGACACACAGACCAATGGAACAGAATAGAGAACCCAGAAGTTAGGCAACACAGCTACAACCTTCTGATCTTTGAGAAAGCTGACAAAAACAAGAATGAGGAAGGGATTCCTTATTCAATAAATGGTGCTAGGTAACTGGCTAGCTATATGCAGAACATTGAAACTGAACCCCTTCCTATATCATATGCAAAAATCAACTCAAGATGTATTAAACACTTAAATGTAAAGCCCAAAACTATAAAAACCCTGTAAGATAACCTAGGCAAAACCATTTTGCACATAGGAACTAGCAAACATCTCACAGCAAAGATGCCAAAAGCAATACCAACAAAAGCAAAAATTGACAAATGGGATCTAATTAAATTTAAGAGATTCTGTACAGCAAATGAAATTATCAACAGAGTAAACAGACAACCTACAGATTGCAGGAAAATTTTTGCAAACTATGCATCTGACGAAAGTTGCATATCCAGCCTCTATAAGGAACTTAAATAAATTTTCAAGAAAAAAACCATTTTAAAAAGTGGGCAAAAAATATGAATGGACACTTTTCAAAACAAGACATATGTGTAGCAAAGAAGCATATGAAAAACAGCTCAATATCACTGATTATTAGAAAAAATGCAAGTCAAAACCACAATGACATACCATCTCCCACCATCTTTGGAGATACATACTACCTCCCACCGTCTTTGGAGATACATGCCATCTCCCAAGAATGGCCATTATTAGAAAGTTAAAAAACAATAGATGTTGGTGAGGTTGCAGAGAAAAGGGAAGATTTATCCACTGTTGGTGGGAGTTTAAATTGGTTCCACCATTGTGGAAAGCACTGTGACAGTTCCTCAAAGTGCTAAAAACAGACCTACCATTTGACCTAGCAATCCCACTACTTGGTATATACTCAATGAAATATAAACTATTCTATCATAAAGACACGTGCATGCATATGTTTACTGCAGCACTAGTCACAATAGCGAAGAAATGCAATCAACCTAAATGCCCATCAATGGCAGATTGGATAAAGAAAATGTGATACATATATACCATGGTATATTATGCAGCCATAAAAAAGAATGACATCATGTCCTCTGCCGACACATGGATGGAGTTGGAGGCCATCGTCCTTAGTAAAGTAATGCACGAACAGAAAAACAAATACAACATGTTCTCACTTCTAAGTGGGAGCTAAATGATGAGAACACATGGACACAAAGAGGAGAACAACAGACACTGGGGCTTATCAAAGTGTGGAGATTGGGAGGAGGGAGAAGAGCAGAAAAATAACTAGTAGGTACTGGCATTATTACCTGGGTGACAAAATCATCTATACAACAAATCCCCATAACACGAGTTTACCTATACATCAAACCTGCGCATGTCCTCCTGAACTTAAAATCAAAGTTAAAAAAAAAGGGACAAAGTGAAACCTGATCATCAGTCTCTTACCTTGTAATATCATAGTTTATTTTTATAGCGTATTTAGTAATTTAAAATCATTTATCTTCTTGTCTATAGTTTGCTCACCATTGACTAGAAGATAAACACTTTGAAGGGACCAACATACTCTGTGTTGTTCATAGCTAGTATTTATCCTATAATGTGTCTTCCACTGACTCTGAGGTAAACACTCTCTTATCGTACTTACTGTCTTCATCTTATAAATATGAAAAACAAGAATCAAATATATTAAGTGGCTTGTCAAGTTAATTTATTAATTTGTATCTTGATTTTGTGTACATATAATTTAACAAGAATATAATAAAATGCAAAAAAATCACAGAAGTGAAATTTTAAAATACAGAAAAGCAAAGGTAATAATAAAACAAAATGAAGCCAGAAGTGAGGTTAAGATTGCTAAGCATAACAGGTGCTATGGATGAGATCCAACTTTATCTCTAAGCTTTTTATAATCCACCACACAAAGAAGATCTTGATAAATTATAAAAAAACAAACTGTCTATAATAAGCAGCAGAGCTTGGAATAACCGATTAATGCAATATACCTGCCTTGCAACTTATTCAGCCAACTCTTTCTTTAACATTTTATTGAGAGGTAAATAATTATATATAAATTCCTTCCAGTCTCTTGGCCTTACAGCAAGTCTGTGTATGTCACAATGCTTCCATAGATGTCTCAGAAAGACTGAGAATGCTAAAGGAGCAATGATCAATCAGGCCTCTGTCATTGTCTTCTGGTTTACTTTCTGGGCCGGTGTGTCTAGGAAATGTGATGATCATATATAGCCATTTTTGGGTGAACCTTCAATATCACAAATAAATATGTTCTTCAAAAGGTGGGAAGATGCACTCAGAATCTTAAGTGAGGAAGATTATAATGCAATCTTATAAAGCTATCTTGTAAGTAGCTGCTTAAATTTCACATAAGCTTGTGGGTCTCTGGGATTATATAAGTCTAACTTTGAATAAGTGAGGCAATGGATGTGGAAAATTGCCCTCAGCTTATTCCTTTATTTTTATTTTATTTGATGATATAACTATATAACTTTGTATCCTGTGAATTATATAATTAAATAAATGTTGATCTGCAAAAATCTATTCAGAGGACATTGGAACAGTGTTTTAACCTTTCATGTAGATCTTACCTTAGAGTACTGATGTTTTGGAGATGCTATTTAGCAAGGAGTATGAAAATATTTTCTGATTATATTATTTCTTTTGTTTCATTCAAATTTAAACAACTTTATACTGTAGAAAAACACACTCCAAAATATTTTCAGCTCATACTTAGTGATTTAAACTTTACACAAAAAATTATTCATGAATTAAGATAGTCTCACTCGGTCGCCCAGGCTGAGTGTAATGACACAATCACAGCTTACTGCAGCCTTGGCTTCCATGGCTCAAGCGATCCTCCCACCTCAGCCTCCCAAGTAGCTGGGACTACAGGCATGCAACACTAACCCTGGCTAATTTTTTATTTATTTTTTTGTACAGACAGAGTCTCACCATGTTGCCCAGGATGGTCTTGAGTTCCTGGGCTCAAGTTATCCTCCTGCCTTAACCTCCCAAAGTGCTGGGGTTACAGGTGTACCACGATTCCCCGGCAAGCACTAATATATTTCAATAACTTAATGACTTAAGCTACATTAGAAGATACAATTTGCTGGATTTTATTCTATCTTTTTCTCTAAATGTTATAAAGCATCTTCTGTGTTTCAATATACACAGTACTTCATTTAATCTTATAAGGCAGTCACTATTACATAACTTATTTTAAATATTCAGAGAAGTCAAATATCTTGTTTAAATATTTTTCAGTGTCCCCCCCTTTCTTACATATTTGTGTCTGAATGTGAATATATGAATTTCTCTTTGCTATGTTAAGCTCTTAATTGATCATCTTTCTCTCTCAGTACTACCAAATATACCAAGCGCAATGAACCATCAAAATAGGGATTGCAAAACCATGGAGGGTTAGGATTCAGGGGTCTGTCAAAAACAGGGCTCAGGATCCCCTATCTCTGCTTCATTGGGGCCATTTGGCTTTTGCCCATTTTAAATATTGGGGCTCTACAAATAATTTTTTTTGAAAAATTATCTTGAGCTAATAATAATTGGTTAAAATGAATGCTTCTTATCTCCAGAAAAATAGCAAGCAGGGCTAGAGGTCGAGATTAGAAATATTTGCATTTACACTGAATAGGGTTTCAGGGTACGGTTTTAGGCCAAGCATAATGTGGAGGCTAAGTTTTCCATGGTGTGAAAACCAAGGGCTCAAAACAGCAAAGACCTAGGAAGTCATTATAGATTCATTTGGAAAAAAAACTGCTTTATATATCATTTGATTTTCACCTTTTAATATATTTTTTGCATTATATAGGGCTGTGTAGGTTGGCCAAACTATTTCAAAGATCTATCTTTAAGAATGAACTCAGGAGCCTGTATTTTTTCACATTATGTGAGATTGACTATGAAGAACTTAGTACTTCTTGTCACTCACTTCTTTGTGGGAACCAGTGCCAGTTTGGACTATTGAACAAGTGGGATCTGTAGCTCATGACCTGGTAGGTTGATGAGAGTTTGTGCATATTTAACTGAGGGTTAATATGACAATGACTCATCTTCCAGAGAAAAATTAAGAGATTTCTATCAAAAGTCAAACGGATAAAGAAACCGTGATGTGTGTGTGTGTGATAAAATATTATTCAGCCTTATGAAAAGAGATTCTGACCTTTGTCACAGCATGGATAAACCGAGAGGATGTTATGCTAAGTGAAATAAGCCAGACACAGAAAAAAATATTGCACGATATTACTTCTATATGGAAGCTAAAAATTGTCAAATATGTAAAGGTAGAGAATGAAACAGTATTTACCAGAGGTGAGGGGGGTGGAGAGATGTAGGCCATAGGATCCAAAGTTACAAATGTGTAAAATCAACAAGTGTAGTGATCTAACATACAACATAAAGATTATAAAGTTTTACTGTAGGTATTTCTGTTAAATGAATAGATTTTAGTTGCTCTTGCACCAAGAAAGGGTACACATGAGATGATACATATATTAAATTACTTAACTATAGTGACCATTTTACTATTTATATGTATCTCATAACATCATATTGTATAACTTAAATATACACAATAAATTTTTTTTAAAAAAGATGTTAATTACCTATAAATGAATTAACCTATTTACCTATAAATGAAAATACATTTAAATTCCAAATGTATTTAAGCCAAGACACAATATGAAAATATTTCTAGATAAGTGCATTTAAAATGCAAAAACATGAGTAAACCTATATACAAATATGTTTACATATATATGAGTAAACATATTTTACCCAAGAAATATGAGAGTGAGGAAGAATGAAGTACACAAACTGAGAAATTAATTTAGCAGCCCAAGCAAGAAAGAGATTCAGTGGACAATACTGTGTCATTTTCTGGTGAAAGGAAGCAAACAATTTAAACTACCAAAACAACTGTTTTCTTGACACTAAATTCTAAGGATATATGGGGGAAAACGTATCTTCAACTTCTGTTATTAAATAAATACAGCAATGCTTTTCAAATGGATGGTATTTAAATAGATTCTCCAGAAAAGCTGAGTGTCGCATCAAATCAAATTTCAGTACAGGCATTTCTGTGGGAACAAGGGAATCTAGTTCAGGAAGACTAAATGATCATTCAATAGGGGACCAAAGCTTAGAGTACTCGGAGGAGGGAGTTCATGAGATCCTTTAGTATGTTTTTCTCAAATTTGAACCCTAGGCTTATACTATGATTTTATTTTGGTTAATTAATAAGGAATGGTTGGGGAGGGAACAAAAATCCACTAAGAAGCATAAAATAAGATTAGAAGCTTTTCACTTCTGTCTCAAGTATCAATATTTCACCATAAAACTTCATATTCTTTATCTTCAAGGATACCACAGATTGGTTTGGGTGTAGTCTGGGGACAGAAACAGCCTTTATCATGCAGAGAATAAAAGCATGGTTAATTTGAAAAGCAGCATTATGGATTGAAGCTGAAATTAAGACCCAAACAAACAGTTGACCAGAAACATTACTCCAAAATACAGAAGAGAGTGTAAATATCCAGTATGATGTGATTAAATACATGATAGGTCAGAGAACAATCGGTTGCATAACAGATTATGGCAGGCATCTGCTGGACATATTGTTAGGGAAGCTTGCAAGTTTTATATGGAACTCACTGGTATTTTCTATATATAGGCCACTGATCAGTTTTTTTAATTTTCAATTTTTGTGGGTACATAGTAGGTGTATATATTTATGGGGTACATGAGATTCTTTGATACAGGCAGGCAATGCATAATAATATCATCATGGTAAATGGGGTATCCATCCTCTCAAGCATGTGTCCTTTGTGTTACAAACAATCCACCAACTCTTAAAGGCAATCAATTTTGCTTCATATATCAGGCAATAAGGAAACTCATAAATATTTACTTTGAATGTATATTCACATATTGGGTTTAAATGTATATTTCTCCTTCTAGACTGTGAGCTTCATGAGGAAAGAGGCTGTCTTATTTATCACTAAATACCCAGTGAGAATCACATGGCTTGACAATTATAAGATAGTAAAAAATGTTTGTTGAAGGACAGAATTACTCCTTCTATGTTTTTTTTATTTAATAATAGCTACTTTACAAGAACGGAGAGATGGCATAATCCCTATGTTATGAGTGAGGATGTAAGACTCTGAACATTTAAATAACTTATACATGTTACAGACTCATCCATCCACTTAATAAATAACAGTGCTGTCATTTGAAGGCAAGTCTTCACTACACCAAAGCCCGTTATGCGACACTCTCTCCTTATCAAACGAACACAGTAAACACACACAATGCACAAATCACAGTGTTAGGTATTTCAGATGGCGCAAAAATAAGTAAGATAAGGTCCCTAGGCCGGGTGCGGTGGCTCACGCCTGTAATCCCAGCACTTTGGGAGGCCGAGGCGGGCGGATCATGAGGTCAGGAGATCGAGACCATCCTGGCTAACACGGTGAAACCCCGTCTCTACGAAAAATACAAAAAATTAGCCGGGCGTGGTGGCAGGCGCCTGTAGTCCCAGCTACTCGGGAGGCTGGGACAAGAGAATGGCATGAACTCGGGAGGCGGAGCTTGCAGTAAGCCGAGATCGTGCCACTGCTCTCCAGCCTGGGCAACAGAGCAAGACTCCGTCTCAAAAAAATAAAAAAATAAAATAAAATAAAATAAAATAAGGTCCCTGGCCTCTGACTAGCCTCTGAAGCAAGAAAAACAAAGGGTCATACAACATTAAAACACAAACTTTTTTTCAGATCTAAGGATACTGAAAACAATCACAATATTTTTCTCTTAATGGGATAGCACAAACTTTTTCTGTTAATGGGAGAGGATCTGAAGTTTTTGATGAGAAGCTTGAAAGACTGACAATAGAAGTATTTAAAAAGTCTGATGCACATGGACGTGGGAGGTGTGGTAGGCAGAATTTTGGTCCTCATAGCCTTCTCTGGGTCTTTTCTCTGCCGTGAGTGTGTTATATATTACATGCCAAAATGGACCTTACAGATGTAATTAAGGTTCAGTGGCATTAAAATAATATTATCCTGGATCATCTGGATAGAACCGACAAAAATCACAAAATCACACGAGCTACTCCTTCTACCTCCATTTGTGGAGATCCAGATTTCTTTACTGAATCTTTTCTTTCTCTTTGGTTATATTGGCTATATTGATTAGTTATGGCATATATATATATCTTTCATCTTTTTATGGAATCAGCTTTTGTTTTGTTAATTCTCTCATATTTTTATTTTACATGCCATTTATTTTGCCCTTAATTATATTTTTGCCTCTTATTCTTTTCTGATTTATTCTGTTGATTTCTTTTAACTTTAATTCATTGAAAAGGTGTTATATTTTAATTTTTTCACATATACAAATTATAATTCAAACCTATTAAATTCCTCTCTAAGATGGACTTTAGACACATTTCTCAATTTTGATGGATACCAGTTTTATTGTTATTAAGCTCAAAATATCGCATAATTTACATTTGCAATTCAATATTTAACATATGGATTATTTAGTGTTTTTCCTGTTAAGATATATAGAATGAAATTCTGTATATATTCTTTCCAATATCTATATAGGAATGAAATAATGGCATTCACAGCAACCTGATTGGAATTGAAGACTATTATTCTAAGTGAAGTAACTCAGGATTGGAAAACCAAATATTATATGTTCTAACTCACATGTGGGAGCTAAGTTAAGAGGATGCAAAGTCATAATAATGATACATTGGACTTTGGGGACTCAGGGAAAGGGTAGGTGGTGGTGAAGATAAAAAAAATACACATTGAGTACAGCATACAATGCTCAGGTGCTCAGGTGATGGGTGTACCAAAATCTCCGAAATCACCACTAAAGAATTTATTCATGTACCCAAACACCATCTGCTCCCCAAAAACCTATTGAAATAAATAATAAACAAAATTATGGTGGTTAGTAAGACAGGATTTGAAGACAGATTTTCTGACTTTCAATTCTTATTCTGCTACCTACTAATTGTATAACCTTGACTAAGCATAAGGAAATGTAACACCTCTGTGTTTCAGTTTCCTACTCAATAAAATTGTTGGAAGGATTAAATAAATAAATGTATGTAAAATACTTAGAAAAGTGGCACATGGTAAGCATTTAATAAGTATTAGTGTTGTTATGGAATAAAAGCAAAACTGTCCATATGAGAATGGTCCAAAGAAGTTGTATTATCAAGGAAGAATTGAATGAAAACAAGTGAACTTGAGATGAAATTCAGAAAGTTAAAAGTGCTAACAAATACTAACATAGGAGCTGATATTGTTTGGCTCTGAGTCCCCACCCAAATCTCATCTCAAATTATAATCCTCACATGTCCAGGGAGGGACCTGGTGGGAGGTAATTGGATCATGGGGACGGTTTCCCCCATGCAGTTCTTGTGATAGTGAGGGAGTTCTCATGAGAGCTGATGGTTTAAAAGTGGAAGTTTTCCCTGTACTGTCTCTCTCTTCTGCTGCCATGTAAGACATGTCTTGCTTCCCCTTTGCCTTCTACCATAATCATAAATTTTCTGAGGCCTCCCCAGTCATGTGAAACTGAGTCAAATCAACCTCTTTTCTTTATAAATTGTCCAGTCTCAATTAGTATCTTTATAGCAGTGTAAAAATAGACTAAACCCCAGCACTTTGGGAGGCCAGGGCGAGTGGATCACTCGAGGTCAGGAGTTCAAGACCAGCCTGGCCAACATGGCGAAACCTCATATCTACTAAAAATACAAAAAAATAGCCAGGCTTGCTGGCAGATGCCTGTAATCCCAGCTATTCAGGAGGCTGAGGCAGGAGGATCACTTGAACTTAGGAGGTGGAAGTTGCAGTGAGTCAAGATTGTGCCACTGCACTCCAGCCTGGGCAACAAGAGTGAAACTCCATCTCAAAAAAAAAAAAATACGAATACAGAGATTTGGTACTGGCAGAGTGGGGTACTGCTATAAAAACAACCTAAAAATGTGGAAGCAGCTTTGGAATTGGGTAACAGGCAGAGGTTGGAACAGTTTGCAGGGCTCAGAGGACAGGAAGATGTGAGAAATTTTGAAAATTCCTAGAGACTTGGTGAATGGCTTTGACCAACATGTCAATAGTTATAACATGACATAACATGTCATAACATGACATTCATTTTCATATCAAATGTAGTAAATTCTCAGTAAAACTATTAATTTATAAAGAAATATTTAATAGTCTTCTCTACAGATCTTTCACTTCAAAAGTTAATTTTAATCACGTGATGGTGATTTTACTTTTTACCATGTGCATGCAAACATTTAAGATCCATACTGAATTTTGGCCAGGCGTGGTGGCTCATGCCTGTAATCCTAGCACTTTGGGAGGCCAAGGTGTGAGGATCACCTGAGGTCAGGAGTTCGAGACTATCCTGACCAACATGGTGAAAGCCCGTCTCTATTAAATATACAAAAATTAGCTGGGCGTGGTGGTGGCTGCCTGTAATCCCAGCCCCTCGGGATGCTGAGACAGGAGAATCACTTGAACCCAAGAGACAGAGATTGCGGTGAGCCGAGATCACACCATTGTACTCCAGCCTGGGTGACGAGAGTGAAACTCCATCTCAAAATAAATAAATAAAATAAAATAAAAGGAGTATGTAAAAAGGGAGGAGAACAGAATATCCAAGAGCTCTGAGGCAATATCAAAAAATCTAACATACACGTTATCAGTGTAGTTGTAATTCCAGGAAAAGAAAAAAGGAAAAATGCAAATAAAATATTTCAAGAGACAATGGTCAAGAATTTTCCAGAAATAAAGGAAGACATTCAATCCACAAATGCAAGCAAGATACATAACTACATCTCTGTGTTTCTTTTTCTCTTATTTACCCATATCTTTCTCTCTCTCTGCTACAAAACAGAGAGAAAAATCAAATTACATTAAGAGTAACGAATGAGCATTATTACAGACGTCTCCCCAGAAACAATCAAAATAAGAAAAAAAATAAATTGTCATTTTTGATGTATTAATACAATAAAACTGTCAATCCAGAATTCTATGCTTATTGAACATTTTTTAATATGGAATATGAAATCAAATATACTTTTAGACAAAAATAGCTGAGAGATGTTCTTCTAGGAGAGATGCACTACAAGCAATGATAAAGGAAGTTCTTAAAGCAGAAGAAGCATGATATCAAGCAGGAATTTGAATCTACACAAAGAAATAAAAAGCTCCAGGCCAGGCACTGTGGCTCACACCTGTAATCCCAGGACTTTGGGAGGCCAAGGCACGTGGATCACTGGAGGTCAGGAGTTCGAGACCAGCCTGGCCAACATAGTGAAATCCCATCTCTACTGAAAATACAAAAATTAGCTGGACATGGTGGAACACATCTGTAGTCCCAGCTACTCAGGAGTCTGAGGCAGGAGAATTGCATGAACCCGGGAGGCAGAGGTTGCAATGAGCTGAGATCATGCCACCGTATTCCAGCCTAAGTGGCAGACTGAGACTCCATCTCAAAAAAAAAAAAAAAAAAAAAAAACTAAAGAAATAATTGAAAACCTCCAGAGAAGATAAAAGTAAATATCATTATACAAAACATTATTTCTTATGTTTAATTTTACTAAAAACAACTGACTTTCTAAAGTAAAAGTAGTAACAATATATTGAGCTATACAAATAAAACAAATAAGTAATAGCACAAACAATAACAGGTAAAAACTGGATCTACATGGTACCTTTCTTGCCATTAATACATATGAAGTAGAATAACATTTGAATATACACTGCGATATGCTAATTGTGTGTATTGGAAAACTTAGGAAAGTAACTAAAAACATAGGTATAAACAATAAGCTAACAGTGTACTTAAAGCAGAATCATAAAGAACATTCATTTAGTCTGGGCAGAAATGGTAATAAAGAGTAAGTAACAAATGGAACAAGTAGAAAACAACTAGTAAGTTGGTAGAAGAATATCCAACTATATCAATAACTGGATTACATATAAATTGTTAAAATATCCCAATTTAAATGAAAGAAGTTTCCAGATGGGACATAGAATAAGACATAACTAATGGTTATATGGAATAATGTTCTTTTAAATATAAAGATGTAGATAGTTTAAAATTAAAAGGATGGAAACATATTTACCATAAAACCTCAAGTTAAAAAATAACTGGTTTGGCCACGTTAATATAAGATGAAGTAACTTTTTTTTAAAAAAAGAATATTACCAGGGAGAAAGATGGATATTACATAGGAATAAAAACCATCGTTTTACCCAGAAAACATAATGATCTTAAACATTTAAGCACCTACCAACGACGCTTAAAAATACAGGAATGAAAAATTAATAGAATTGAAGAAGAATAGACAAAGCCACAATTAGAGGTGAAGATCTCAAGACTCTTCCCTCAGTTACTGATAAAAACAAGTAGGAATCACATAAGTAAGGATATACAAGACCTAACAACCTTGTCAATGGTTCTAACCTATTTGACATTTGTAGATCAAGCTACACAATAGCACCAGAATATGCATTCTCTTTAAGTACACATGTAACATTCACAAATATAAACCATAATATGAGCCATAAAGCAAAAAGTTACAAAAATAGAAAATCTAAAAATCATGTTCAGTAATGTTTTAGAATGCTTAAAAACCAACCAATGAACAAAAATAAAAATCTAACAAACAAAACATCACTGACTCTACCAAATGCTGATGAAGATGTGGAGCAACATCATTGGTGGAATTGTGAAATGCTACATCTACTCAGGAAAAAAGCTTCACATTTCTTATAAAGTTAAATACATACTTGCTGTGAATTATATAACTCACTCCTGGATGATGAAGAGAAATAAAAATGTAAATATACAAAAATATCTGTACAAGAATGTTTCTTTTATCTTTATTATAATTTCCAAAGCTTAGAAAAAAACTGAAGTTCGTCAATTATTGATTGGATTTTTTAAAATTCTGATAAATCCCTACAGTGGAATACTACTTAGCAGTGAATAGGAAGGAAGAAGTAGGTTCTGGCCAGAAGATAATCAGGTAAAAATATCTGTACATAACATGCAAGCATAAGAAGATTTTGAAATGTAGAAAGAAGAATGTGGCAGAATACAAAGGGGACTTTGAGACTTCAGGAACTACATGGCACTTATTTCCATGAGTTTTCTAATTAGCTTTCATATATCTTAAGAATACTACGGCAGTCTCCAGTCTGGTACCAGCAACAGGCACAGACAAAGAGAAAAGTCTTGACGAAAAACCTATTTTTCTTAACCAGAAGACCAGAAAAAGGATGGCCCAACATAGGAGAGAACATTTTGCAACACCCATCCTATTCCCACCAAACACCAGAGAAAAAGCTTCTCTTCCAGACACACAATTTCAGTGAGGCCAAGAAGGCAGCTAATCTTGCACCCAGCCCTGGACCCCACCAATATAGTCTGGATATTTGTTCCACCCAGATATCAGCTTGGGATGTAATCCCAAGTGTTGGAGGTGGGGCCAAGTAGGAGCGTGTGAGTCATGGGGCCAGATTCCTCATGGTCGGTTGCTATCCTCTTGATAGTGAGTGAGTTTGCATGAGATCCGATAGTTTAAAAGTATGGAGCTCCTCCCACCTCCTCTCTTGCTCCTGCTTTCACCGTGTGATGTGCCTGCTCCTGCTTCAACTTTTAGCATTAGGAAAAGCTTCCTGAGGCCTCCCCAGAAGCCAAACAGGTGTCAGCACCATGCTTCCTGTACAGCCTGCAGAATCATAAACCAATCAAACCTCTTTTTAAAATAAATTACCCACCCTCAGGTATTTCTTCATAGCAATGCAAGAATGGCCCAATATACATCCCAAAACAAGCTGTGACTTTTTTTGTCTTGCTAGTGTTACTGAAACCCAGGGGCAGTAGATCTTGCATTTCCTGGCTGGTAGAAGTGGGTTCTACTACAATTCTCCCAACAACAGAGTTGTGTATGTAATGGCAATAGTACTCAGAGGCTACATGAACTTCTAAACTCATATGGTAGCAATCAGATTTCATGAAGCCGTGCAAGGCAGTGTAATTATTCACCATTATACTTCACCACCACTCATTTTTGTTAGTGGGGACTAGCGGAGAGCTGAGCTTCTACTCCCACCACACATCAATGAAACTGAACAAAACAGTTGACTTGTTCACTTTCTAATCATCCCTGGTGTTAGTGGAACCCACTGGGGAGCTGAACTGCTATACCTGCCTGATATCAGTGAGGTCAGAATGGGGTGTTAAAAGATGGGGTTTATTAGCACTCCACTTTCTTCCTTCCCCTCCCTTGGTGTCAGCTGTGTTCACTAGAGTGTTTAGCTTCCACACCCAAAAAGCAGCAACAAAGCAATGAGAGTCAGCCCTTTACTTATCTCCTTCTTGGGGACAGAAGGACACATCAGGGAACTGACCTTACATTCCTATTTGGAGGCAAGGTGGTAGTATGTGTTAGTGACCCACTTTCACTGAGATGATATCAACAAGGCTGAGCAGAGAGCTGAGCCTTTCCTCCATGTGTCTTTAATAAGACAGTGGGAGTCAGCATTCGAATTTGGTCAGAGTGGTGTTGGTAGGGCCCATCCAATAATAGAACAGGCACAAAATCAACAGAGGACAACATAACATGAATCATATGTTGAGGTAACTGACAACTTTAAATCAGCTATTACAAAAATACTTCAACAAACAGCTACTAATTTTAAAGAACTCCACAAAAAGATGTTATAAAAAACAAATGAAAATTATAGAAGTGAAAAATACCATAACTGAAGTTAGAAAAAAAAAAATAAAAACCTCACTGAATGGGCTCATCCAGAGTCAAGATGACAAGGAAAGGATCAGTGAACTTGAGGACAGATCAATAGTATTTACCCAATCGGAGAAACAGAAAGAAAACAAATTGAAAACAACAATGAAAAGCTACTCAGCACCCTGTGGGATAACAAAAAAATGAAATTTATATCATCAGTATCTCAAAAAGAGATCAGAGACAAAGTGGAACCAAAAAAGTGTTTAAAGAAATAATGCATATAGCTTCTCAAATGTACAGGGACACATAAACCTACAGATTCAGGAGCCTGGGAGAAGTCCAAATAGAACAAAAGCACATAAAAACATGCCAAGACATATCATAATTTACGGTTTCAAATCTATAGACAAAGAAAAAATCTTCAGAGCAGCCAGAGACAAAAGACACATTATTATGGGAACACAGACATTTGAATGACAATGAATTTCTCTTCTAAAACTCTGAAGGCCAGTTTGAAGTGGAACTGGGCATTTCAGGTGTTGTAAAAATTGCCAAGTAGAAATTCTGTTTCCAGCAAAAATATTCTTCTAGAAAAAAGGGGAATATAAGATATTGTCAGATGAAGAAAAACTATATGTTTTTGCTAGCAAATCCATTCTTAAAGATTGGCTAAAGGAAGATCTATAAAATAGAAAATGATGAAGGCTGAGAACTTCAAAAAGAAAAAACATCAGCATAAATTAAAATGGGCATAAATATCATATAATATCCTTGCCTTTGAGAGTTTCTTTAGTTATATTTTATGGTGAAGCAAAAATTAAAACAATATTTCATATATTGCTCAATGTATATAAAGACTTCATATGATTACATTTTTAATGTTGGAGGATAAACAGATGTAAATCAAGTAAGGATTTTACACTTCACTCAAAGTGGTAAAATGTTGATACCTGTAGACTGTGATTAACTACATATTGTAATATCTAGTGTAACAACTAAGAAAACTATACAATGTGCTATACTCAAAAACACTGTAAGTCAGTCAAGATACAACTCTAAAAAAATCAGGTAAGTCTCAGGAAGGTATGCAAAGAAAAATGGAAGAATGACAAGCAGGAAACATAAACAGAAAGCAAATAAATAAAATGACACAATTTAGCTTTACTATCAATATAAATAATTACCTTAAAAGTAAATAGTCTTTGTATAGTAATTAAAATACATAAACTAATTGTGTGGATGAAAAATGATTCAACAATATGCTGTCTGGCCTAACACGTTAGCTCATGCCTGTAATTCCAGCACTTTGGGAGGCCAAAGGAGGCGGATCACTTGAGGTCAAGAGTTCGAGACCAGCCTGGCCAGCATGGTGAAACTCATCTCTACTAAAAATACAAAAATTAACCAGGCATGGTGGTGGGTGCTTGTAGTCTCAGCTATTTGAGAGGCTGAGGCAGGAGAATTGCTTGAACCCAGGAGGCGAAGGCTGCAGTGAGCTGAGATTGGGCCACTGCACTCCAGCCTGGGCAAAAGAATCTCACGTCTGTCTCAAAGAAAAAAAATATATATATGCTGTCAAAAATAAACACACTACGTGACATTGATAGAATGAAAGTAAAATAATGGAAAATATATGCCTTGAATATATTAATTTTAAAAAGCAAGAGTGACTAGCAATTGGATAAGAAGAAGAAAGGAAAGGTATCCAAATAGGAAAGGAAAAAGTAAGAGTATCTTTCTTCTAAGACTACACGATCTTGTATATGGAGAACATTAAAAATGCCACACAAAAACTCTTCTGGAATGAATCAACAAATTCAGTGAAGTTGCAGAACATAAAATCAGCTTGAAAAAAATAGGTGCATTTCTCTATGTCAATAATCAACAATAAGAAAAAGAAATTAAGGAAACAATTCCATTTCATAATAGCATGAAAAAAATACTTAGAAATAAACTTCACCAAGGAGGCAAAATACTTTTACACTGAAAACTGCAAAATATTGACCCCCCAAATTAAGGAAGACACAAATAAATGGAAAGACATTCATGTTCATGAGTTGAATAATTAATGTTGTTAAGCTGGAAATGCCAGCAAAAGAGACCTACAAATTTAATGTAATTCCTATCAAATTTTCCAATGATTTTTTAAATACCAAATTTATTCTAAAATTTATATGGAATCTAAAGGGATCCTTAATAGTCAGACCAATTTTGAGAAAAACAAAGCTGGAGATGTCACACTTCCTCATGTTAAAACTTATTACAGAGTTACAGTAATTTAACAGTGTGGTATTGGCATAAAGGAAGTCTTATAGACCAGTGAAATGGAATAGAAAGGCCAGAAATAAACTTTCATATATATGGTCAAGTTATTTTTGACAAGGATGCTAAGACCTCTTAATGGGGAAAGACAGTCTTTTCAATAAATGATTTTGAGAAAGTTGGATATTCACATGCAAAAGAATGAAGTTGGACCCTTACTATATAAAAAAATCAACTGAAAATTGATGAAAGACTTAAATGTATGTGCTAAAACTGTAAGCCCCTTAGAAGAAAAGCTTCATGTTATTAGATATGAATTTTTTTTGCTAATCCACAAAAATAAAGGACAACAAAAAAATAGGTAAATTTGAGTGTATGACAATTAAGAACCTTAAGTGCATCAAGGAACGCATTCAACAGAGCGAAAGACAACCTGCTGTATAGGGGAAAAATTTGCAAAGCATATAACTGATGAGGGGTTAATATCCAGAATATGAAAAGAACTCCAACTTCACGATGAAATACAACCTAACTTAAAAACAGGCAAAGGAATTAAATAGAGATTTCCGGAAAGAAAATATACAAACAACCAATAAACACATTAAAAGATTCTGAACAGTACCAATTATTAAGTAAATACAAATAAAAATCACAATGAGATACCACTTTATAACCATTAGGATTGCTACTATCAAAGGAACAGAAAATTAAAAGTGCTGACAAAGAAGTAGAAAAACCGGAACCTTTGCGCATTGTTGGTAGTAATGTCAAATGGTGTGGCAACTATGAAAAATGGTATGGTAGTTCCTCAAAAAGTAAAAATAGAATTCTCACATGAGCCAGCAATTCCTCTTCTGGGTATATACTCAACACAATTAAAAGCAGAGTCTTGAAGATATATCAGTACACCCATGTTCATAGCAACCTTACTCACAATAGGCAAAAAGTAGAAGCAACCCAAGGGTTCATCCATAGATCGACAAATTGAACTATATACATACAATAAAATATTATTAAGCCTTTTCAAAGAATAAAATTCTGGCATTATACATAAATGAACCTTGAGAGCATTATGCTAGATCAAATAAGCCAGCCACAAAAAGACACATACTGTAAAATTATAATTACATGAGGTAGCTAGAGTAGTTAAATTCAAAGAGGCAAAAAGTAGAATGGTTTTTGTCAGGGTCTAGAAGAGGAGGAAGTGAGGAGTTGTGCAATGGGTATAGAGTTTCAGTTTTGCAATATGACAATAGTTCTTGGATTCGTTGTGTGAATATACTTAACACAACTGAACTGTACAATATTGTACAATAAAAATTGGTTCAGATAGAAATTTGATGTTAGGTGTATTTTACCACGATTAAAAGTAGAAAGTAGGAATAGTTATATTAATGTGGTATAAAGTAGAGATCACAGCAAGGGCAGTAAATAAAGGCAAAGAAGGATTTTACATGATTACGCAAGTATCAATCCACCACAAATATATACCTATACTGACTGTGTATCGACCAAACAATAGAGCTTTCAAATACATGAAGCAAAAACTAATAGAGATGAATGAAGAAATAGACTTATTTACAATTATAGCTGGATTTAAACACTCAGCAACTGACAGAACTTCTGGACATAATGTCCTCAATAATAGAATAACTGAATAATGCAACAATCAACAGTATCTAATTGACACATATAGAATAGTTCATTAAACAACAGCAGAATATATATTTGTTGCATGTGTCCACAGAACGTGTACCAAGACAGACCATGTGTTGGACTACAAAACAAACCTTGCCAAACTTAAAATAATTGAAATTGTTGATAAATAATTAAAAGAATTGAAATGTGTTGTGTAGACAACACATTCTATGACCAAAATGGAATCAAAGGAGCAACTATAACAAAATACAAAAAACTAAACAATTGGAAATTAAATTATGCATTTCTAAATAATTCATAATAATTCATGGGTGAAGAAGTCTCAAGGGAAATAAAAAAATATGTGAACTAAATAAAAATGAAAATATACATGTTAAAACATGTGGAATACAGCTAACATTATACTGAGAGAGAAATTTATACCATTAAATGCTTACATTAGAAACAAGGAAATGTCTGAAATTAGAGACCTAATTTCTTACCTAAAGAATATAGAAAGGAAGAGAAAAATAAACCCAAAGCAAACAGAAGGAAGTAAATCATAACGATAAAAACAAAAATCAATGAAATTAAAAGCAGGAATAAAATAGGAAAATCAGTTGAACAAAAAGCTATTTCTTTAAAACCGTCAGCAAAATTGATAAAACTTAAGCACAACTGACAGCTTAAAAAAAGAAGACAACAAATAAACAATATCAGGGACGAAACAGGAAATAGCATTACAGATTTTGCAGGCATTAAATGGATAAGAGAATACTGTGAACAACCGTATGCTCATAAATTCAAAAATATAGAAAAAATTGATCAATTCGTTAGAAAAACACAAACTACCAAAAATAAATTTAATAAAATTATATAGGTGATATAATTAGTCCTGCAACTAACAAAGAGAATGAATTTGTAATTTAATAAGTCTCTTGTCTGTCACCATGTGAGATATGCCTTTCAACTTGCGCCATAATTGTGAGGCACCCAGCCATGTCGAACTGTAAGCTTATTAAACCGCTTTATTTTCTAAATTTCTCAGTCTTGGGTGTGTCTTCATGAGCAGCATGAAAATGGACTAACACAGTAAATTGGTACCAGAGACACCCTGATTTTTCAGTTCCAACCTTTAGAGCTGTGATAAATAAATGTCTATTGTTTAAGCTACCCAGTCTATAGGATTCTTTTATAGCAGCCTGAAATGACTAAGACAATTATATATGTCTATTACCTAGAAATTCTGTTCCTGAACATACACCTTAAAGAAATATAGGCAGAATTCCACAAAGGGTCATGAGCTACTAACGAGGCTCATAGCAGCATCATTAGTAGCAGTAAGGAACAGCATCAACATAGGTTACACTCAAAGGGGGAAGAAAATGAACAAGCACGATGCAACATTAAAAGCAATGAACAAGAGATGCATATAGCAGCTTAAGTAAAATGTTACACTTTCACACATGCACGTATTTAACAAAGCCGTATGTTTAACAAAAATTAAAACATAGGAAAGCAAATCATTCAAACACATCAGGTGTGTCACATGCAGGTGTCTTTTGGTGGGAAAGAAATTAGTAAGAGAAACTAGGAAGGTAGAAAGAAAAATCCAATAAAATAGAGAAATAACCTTTCAAAAATCAATAATGATAATGTGGTCAGAGCCCAAGAATAGGATAAAAGTAAAGATAAAAGCAACCTTCATAAATAGACAGTTAATTCTAATCCCTTTCTATCAATTGCAGGGCTAGCAGAAATTAATGAAAATAAGCTGCCTTTAATGCCAAATGTGATAGGTAGAAAGATGTTTATTTGTGGGAACTGTCTTTTGTTTGTAGAATTACTCACCTCTCCACTGACATTGAAAGATAGCCATATTGTTTTTAGTGGGATTTTAGGTAAAATATCAAAAATAACAGCTAATGACTTAGGGAGGGAGACTTCAGAATAAACCAATGAGTAGGTGTGGCCTTGGGGAATAGATTAAAGGAAACTGTCTGCTATGTGGGCCACCACAATTGAACATGGGTATATGAGGAGGGGTGGTAGTTCATGTTGGGAAGGCACAGAAGAGGCTGTCATAGAAAAGCCTCTTTTCTACCACCAGGCTATCCTTGCCTTTATATCACCCCCCCCACCATCCAAAACAGAGGTGGCAGGAGTGGTACATTCTGATGACTAAGACTCCCCAGGTACCTCCCCACCCCTCTCTCACATAGAAGTGACAAGAGTAGTGCTTTGTGACGTCTTAGTGTCCCTTAGCTCTCATTGGCTGGGCGAGTGCCTTGCTGACCAATCAAAGTTG